>NC_089810.1:21059073-21279073 GCF_029633855.1 Hoplias malabaricus | reverse complement strand
TTTTAAAGAAGGACATTTGATTAGTACAAGTACTGGTTGATAATCAGGCTATGGAATTTTCACCATTCTCTTGATGTGAACCATTGAATTCATGTGGAAGTGATGTACACATGATCTTGATTGGTGCATCAATTCCATCTGTGAATGAACTTGATTCAGTATTAAATAAATAAATGTCAAAGTTTTAATCCAGTAACTCCAGGATGGTAGTCTTATGGGAGATGGCAGAATGTAAATATGATGAGCATTAGATGTTTATGAATTCCTTCCAGATGATTTTGGACACCTTCTATTAGACTTGGTTAAGGTTTTGATATCTTTTAATATGTCAGGGAAGCCACTGACCTTGTTCCTCTGGTTTAATTTAATAAGATGGATGCAGTAATTGGTTTGTTTTAAGCTGTGCTGACTTATAAGTAAGGGTAGAGTGTGTATGTTGTGAATGAGATCAAGGTTTTGACAGTTCTGTCCACTTTGGTCCTTCAGAGGGGATCAGAGCAGGGCAGATTATCACTGAAGGAAGTGGATGTTTATGTGCCTGTGCTTGAAGTGTTAAAAACGTTTGACTAAAATATACACCAGTGAATACACTGGACTTAATACCTTGACACTACCCCCTCCTCTCTCTTGAAGAAGCTGGCTTGCCTGGCACATCTCTCTGAGCTTTATGAGCATAGAGTCATGGTCAGTATTTATAGAGCAGATGTGGGAGTTTGAAGGCAGTCTATTAGGACATGTGTCAGACAGGCGTGGAGGGTTTTGATGTCTCTGTCTGCTTCATATTTGTGAGTGCGTCTTCTAAAAATAACTGGATAGTTTTACATATGTGACATGGGACAGAGGGTTATTTTCTTCAAAAACTCTTTTGTATCCAAGTGGGTTTTGTTCCTCTGGCCTGTGTTGACATACTCACATGATTTTTGTTGTGGTTTGGTGCTCTATGGGATAGGTTTAGGCCTCCGTGTTTGTGGAAAGCATTGTTTTGTTGTTTTGGATCCCATTTTATGCTATATATCCAAATATTTTTAGACATCTGCTTGTCTAGTGCTTCTTTGCTGTAGTTCTGTAGCTCTAGAAGCCTTTACGCTACATGAAGGAACTTTGTTGTGAGAATTTTAGTGCATTAAGGCATTTCTGTGGGATGATTATTGTGATATTCAGAATATAAATCCCCTTTTAACAAATTTCAGAAGTAGAAAATGGTGGTTAATCGTTCCAGACAATACTTTCATTGCTATATACAGTACCAGTCAAATGTTTGGACATGCCCACTTTGGGAGGGTTTCCTTTGTTTTGAACTATATTTCATATATTGTGAATGTGCACATTCAATGGTTTTTCTCAGTTTTTTATTATTTTCTAACATCATAAATGAATATGGAATGCATTAAAACTATGAAGGAACACAAATGGAATCATGTAGTAAACAAAAAAGTGTTAAACAAACCATAATATATTTTATATTTTAGATTCTTCAAAGTAGCCACCTTTTGCTTTGATGACAGCTTTGCACACTCTCTGCGTTCTCTCAGTCAGCTTCATGAGGTCAGGACCAGGTGGTTTTCAGTGAACAGCTGTGGCCTCATCAAGAGTTAATTTGTAGAACTGCTCGCCTTCTTAATGTGTTTGAGACCGTAACTTGGGTAGTCCATAAGTAGGGCTTGTACACAGTTCTCTACATTGAATAGCCCTATTCCACCAATGACTAATGAGATGATAAATAAATGTGTGTGTGTGTGTGTGTGTATATATAATATATATATATATATATATATATATAAAATATATATATATATATATATATATATATATATAAAATATGTGTAATACTGAGTCATAGTATTAGCAAAATTGATTTTATGATTAGATTTAGAGCGAGTGTAACACAAAAAAAATGAAAATGAAATTAAATGAAGAATTTCAAGGGTTGAACTTATGAGAAATTTTGTAAGTTATAAACAAAGTGACCAGCACAAAGATTCTACAGTGGACTAGTTAGAAAAGGTGTCATCTTGTATTTTAGGAATGATGAAACTACCTGGAGCTTTGTATTCTCTGTGGTAGAGGGATATAGGGAGGACAGGGGGTCTCAGACCTCCTTGGGTTGAGTTGTAGTAATTGGGTACTGTTTTAATGATGACCCTGGGGCTTGTTTGTGTGACTTGTGTTTATGCTTAGACCTTCCTTGATTCCTTTGTGTGTGTGTCTGTGTCTGTTTGTAAGGTTCTTCTGTGTGATCTCTGCAGCTTGTGGTGGAGAGGCAGGGGCATGTAATCCTCTTTACCTTGCTCTGACACATAGACCAAGTTTCTGCGCAGGCGTGTATGTGTGTGTTTGAGGCGTGTAGTGTACAGTTAATCTGCCTGGGTGCTCTGGACTGGCAGATGGCATGTATCCGTGCCAGCCATCTGGAGTGTAGGGCACGGGTGAGAATTGGTGCAGGAGATTAGCGTCAGCTTCACACTTACTTCAGTCCACTCACTTCTAGCACATTGTCATAGGAATCGACAAACATATCAGAGTGAACTGACACAGTGATATTACCCTGAATGTCTACTACTGTTCAAATGTGGCATTCCAACCTAATATTAAAGTTTAATATTTGATTTGTTGTTTTGTGAGGTACAGTGTTTTGTACTCACTGTATCCACTTCAGACAAGCACTGTATCCTTTAATTTTATTTGTTTAACAGATAGATAACAGTTAGGAAATTTTTATTATCAGATGCCATGTTTTCTTTCATTCTTTCACTACATTACCCAGCATGCATTCTGCATATTCCTCATAAAGCCATTGGGAATCCCTGTAGTGTCAGCCACTCCTGACCGCTAGCCTAGCCACTGATCTAAAGGTGTATGTAATACTAACTAGCATTAGTGATCATCAAACAAAATAAGATTTTAACACAATTAGCATAAATTAGCACAAAATGAATGCTAGAGGAAAGCATTTCTTACCATTTTAGCCAAAAACAAAGAAAAGGCAAAAGATAAAATGACCCCTATCTTGTTTGTTACACTCTTCATCTGATCATTTGAGTAATTTATGTAATGACAAATAAAATAAAATAAAATAAAACAAAATAGCTGCAATAACTAACACTGATCTTAGCTGTTTATCCTCAAGATACATCCTCATACAGATATTTTTTTAACATGAGCATTTCAAACTGACTACAGCAGCTACACTGTAAAAAAGCAAGTATGAAAACCTAAATATTTAATTGCTAAATATAAAAAGCTTATTTATACATATTCAGAATTCAGTTGCAGAGAAATGTATATAATTATTGTACTATGTAGATAATTGTATTATATAATTGTATGTGGTTGTAAAATATTCATTCATTCATTTAAATAATTAATTTGCTGTAACCACTTCAGCTTGATCAGTGTCACATTTACATGGCAGTGTACATATTAACACCTTTCTTGCAGTCTGAATTTCTTAGAAGACAGTGTGATAAATTCCACATTAATATCATTGGGCAAAGTTTCAAGGTCATTAATTATGATATGAGTTTAGAAATAGACTAAGATTATCTCTAATATAATATTATTATATTTCTAGTTTAATTTGAATACCAATGTTATTTTATTTTTCTTGTTAAATCTGCATTTCTCAGAAAAACAATTCTTACTAATTTATTCATGTCAGAAACAGTACAAAATTAAAACTATTTTTAAAACAGCTTTCAGACATATGCTCTTTAACGTTTTAAAACCGCTGGTGTTATATAAAGAATATCATCATTGTCGTCATTACCACAAGTGTTGGCTAGAGAGGATCTGCAGCGAAAGAGACAGAGAGAAAGAGAATGTCAACACACATTAGACGAACCTGGATCTGTGAGAGAATAGTACACCATGTTCAGCCTCGTCCTGCAGAAAATAGGAAGGGTGAGAAAGAGGTCATCAGTGAGATAAAAGATAGAAGCAGAAGTGAGGCAGAAAGGAAAATGTCTGGAGTTCAAGGTGCTACAATGAGACAAAGAATTACATCAAAGTAATTTCTATCCAAATGACAAATTACCATTTTCTATTGGTTCATAAATTCCACCATCATATTTCGAGCTCTCTGGCGTGCTTGAAAGTGGTCTGATGTGTTTACAAAGCTCCAGTGCCTGTAAATTAGTAGAAAAATTAACAGGCTCAGTCTGATATGCTCAGTCTGAAAGTGCTACAAAGTTTCTGTGATAATTCAAAAAGTGAATAAAAACTAACAGACAAATTAAACTTTATTCCATCTACAAAAAGGCAGAGATTAGAACTGCGTTACACAACAATCGTATTCGTAACAATCGTAACAATTTTACTTGTCCGAATTCAGTAAATTCTACATATAATGTGCTCATTTTCAGGTAATATTCTTACTTCTGTGGTTGTATATAGTGTTCAAAAGCTGTGGATCTACCAAAATGTCAGATGACAAACAAAATGTTTTTTTTATTTCCTAAGTGAAAGTAGTTTTACAGAAACACTGTGCATATAAAAACAACGATTCTTTTAAAAAACATATTCAAATTTAATGCAGCATGAATTATACCATCTTCCATAAACTTTGCATAGCCAACATTTTTAAGTCAGTAATTATTCCATCAATAAACAGAAATAGATTCCAGTTGTCAGCAAAATTATCATTTTCACTTTTCATTTTTCTGTTATTTTCAGTGCATCTAATAACATTTTCAGGGGTGCACACACTTGAATACCACTGTTTAAGAGATTAACAGATGTGTGTACTTTAGCAATTCACATTGAGTTAATGCTCTCCTTGTTCTTAATGTCTTTAATTAGATGTTAGTGACAGCACCAGGAGATTTTGCTGCTGCTTACGTCTCACTTTTAATATTTAATGTTTTATTTTAGATCAAATAGAGAGCTGTACAAACTCCAGTTCATGTGATATTTGATGCCTGATCTAAGGACTTCCACTGACATATCACGAAGGGAAATGAATTTATGGAATATTTTAATTAGTCACTAGTTATAGATTACTTTAATATTATTCTAGTCTGCATATGTTTAAAATCTGAAAGAGAAAGAGTGAAAGCAATTCCAAAAGCTAAGCTTCCCATTGTATGTGGGTCTGGCTCCTTGTAAAGTGTGTGTGTGTGTGTGTGTGTGTGTGTGTGTGTGTGCTTGTTTTGGCACATGTTTAAGGACCTATATTTCTACCAGTAATAGGATTTTCATTGGTCCTCAAATGAAGACGGGTTAATTTTTACCACACATTCAACATGCTTTGATAAATCCAAATGTTGCCTTTTGTTTAAGGTTATTGGCAGTATAGTGTAGAAGTTCTTAATACATTTGTCTGTGGAGTTCCTCACATGTAGCGTGAGACCAGTTTGAGTGTGTCTTTTGTGGCAAGGTAATGCAAAGCACATCTGGAAAGGGACAAGAGGAGTATGGGGTATTTTTAGCAGCAGTGCTTGATCCCCTTGGCAGGAAGTCTCAGAGTAAACAGTCTTTTACGCAGAGACGTGTATCTACCTACACACACACACACACACACACACACACACACACACACACACAAATAATCAGACACCCCTAAATTTCCTCAAGCTTAGAGACAGTCTAGAGTAATTTAGAGCCGACGGACCATATGATTCCAGCCAGCGTAATCAACATTTTTACATGCGTATAACTTTTAAAACCCCCGCACATAAAACATGCTACTTAAAGATACGATAAGAGGGAAGTACCAGAGTCTGTGCATGTATGAGATCATCTGTGAATGCTTTAAGCCTCTGGGTTTCACAGATTCACATTAAAGAGAATTATAGGGTGGCAGTTCAAACACTCTGCTTTTCATCAGTATGTCATTAGCTGCCTCCATTGTGGAACATATAATTTCTCATTGCAAATACATCTTGAATCATACCTCAACAAAAAACTGTAAATAGTTCAACCTGGCAGCATGTACAAATTCACATTCAGGTGATTTAAAAAAAATTCTGCTCAGATATAGGGGCTTGTTTGGCTCTAGGTTTCAGACACAGAGGAATTATGCCTCTGCCCCACCCCCAACGTCCAATACAACCTCTACCAGCTGAGACCCCAAAACAAAAACGGCCACTCCCACTGGTGAATAATTTTAAATCCCAGTGGATCCACATACACTATGTTTCAAGCTCATAAATGTGTAATGGAAAGTGTGAATGTGCTCTCATTTGGTGGTAAGAAAAAAATGTATTTAATTTACTTGAAAATGCATTATTATTTACACGTGAATACAATGTATTGCATCACTCACAATATGCCAACATTCTTCACAGCAATTACATCACTTTTTCAATATGTGTCACCTGTGCATCAGTGGTTCACAGCCCCATCCGTGATAGCATTCTCCAACCCTGGTCCTAGGGTTCTCTTCAGGCTGTGAAAAAAAAATTTAACTCAAGAAAGTATTGTAATAAAGTGTTTTTTGCACCAATAAGGGGATACACCAGGAGCAGTGCAGGGTTTACATGCAGTATTTTATTATTTTAGTATCTTAGACTTTTAGTCTATTTTGAAAAATACCATTTTTATGTCTATGTCTCTGTCAATGTTTAGAAACAATTGTGAAGAGATCCAGAAAATTTGTTCAGTTTCAGATTTGATACAAGGTCTCATTTCTTTAAGCTTTGTAGCTGAATCTTAGTAATTTAAATGGAAACTTGGCTGTGCACACCTAACCGTTACCTTGTCTTTAACCATGGGAAATGTTCTGTGGTAGACACAGCTGGAGAGAGCGCATACCTTGTTAGCTAAAGTTGTTTAGGGCAGAATAAGGCCTTTGTGCTGCATTAAGTTGTGTGTTTTTGAGAGAGAGAGAAACAGAGACAGAGAGAGAGAGAGAGAGAGAGAGAGAACTATACGAAGCTGCAGGCAGACTGGAGTGAGACATCCATGAATAATTCTGTTTGACTTACTCACACTGATGCGCTGTTGCAGTGCCAGGCATTGAGCAGCTCTTCGGCAAGCCCTGGAGAGAAACCATGGAGACTGCAGGCCTACACACACACACACACACACACACAAACACACACACACACACACTGAGCCCCAGAGTGACTGGCAGCCTTGACTGCACCTGCACATGTACACGCGCGTCAGGGAGTAAGAGCAGGTGTCAGGGGAGCAGGGAGCAAATGAGGGTATTTAAAGGGAGAGTAAGAGAGAGGGAGCATGAAAGTCATGCAGAAGAACTTCAGCTAAATATGGACATGTGATGATATGCTGTTATTATTTTATCATTTTTAAACATTTTCTGAGTATTGCCAACACTTCAACAACACTGACCAAATTATTAGTGATTAGTAGTTGTTTGTGTTTTTGTCTGTGGTTTTGTCCTGTTGTAAAGGAGGTCATGAGTTTGAATCCCACACTTCTAGTGAGTGTAATTAATCGTATTTGAATGAATATACACTACTGTGCAAACGTTTTAGGCACCAGAGAATATGAGACTAATAAAGCAGTTTATGTCAACAGTAAGTGTTTATTTGCTAAAAAAAAACAACAACAAATAACCCCCAACATTAGAATAAAACCAAATAACATTATTCCAGTGAGTGTGATATTGTGTGTGTGAATGTGTTTGTTTAATTTTTTCCAAATCTCTCCTTGTGGAAGAGGTTATCATCCAATTCCTAGTTTTACTGGTTAATAAATAGTGACTTTTAATAATGTGTGCTGTTGATTTAACAAATTCATGCAATCAAGGAGAATCTGAACAAAACATTGTTCTTCAAACTCACTCACACCTACTATTTATTGAAAAAAAAAACTTCTTATTTGTTTTATATTATTGTTTATTTTTTTGGATTTACTGTGATTATATATAACTTTATACAAGCACCACTCTTACTGAGAAGGCATTAGTTTAAATGTATATAATTATCTTAGGCGCCTAAGACTTCGGCACAATATTGTATGTAAAATAAAAAAGAAGAAAAAAAAAAAACAAATAAAGATGCAGATAGCTGAAGGAAATGCATATCTACAATGTCCATTGAAACCTGGAATGTCATCTAACGGGATTTGCATTACAAAGAATATTGGTTATATGAAAACTTTTGTCTGAAGTTGCTACTTATTTCACACAATTACAGATGTAAACCTACTTTCTTTATACTTGTTATACAGTTGTGTTGTGCTGCATTTGTCCCTAAAGAAAAAGTAAACATGGTCATACATTATAATGTATTTTATATGTTTAACAGGTGACACAGTGGCACAACAGGTAGTTGTGAGTTCTATCCCTGCCTCGGGTTATTGTCTGTGAGGGGTTTGGTGTGTTGTCTCAGTGTCTGTGTGGGTTTCCTTCAGGTGCTCTATTTTCTTTCCACAAGTTAATAGTTTTATTGGCTTTGTGAAAATGCCCATAGGTGTGAGTTGTGTGTGATTTTCCTGTCTTTCACTCAGTGGCTGTGGGTTTGCTCATACATCAAGTGCTGATTTAAGTACTTTTAGAAAAGATGTGTCTTCTGTTGTCGTCTGTAGACAACATGCGACTCTGCGGTTCTGACACTTGAGAGGCTCCATCATTATTAGCGTGGCTTTTTATTATTATTATTATTATTATTAAAGTTGATCTGTGGTTTGCTATAATGTGTGGTGTGTGTTTGTTTGTAGACATTATGCTGAGATTGACAGAATATAATATGTTTTTGCACTTACATTACAATTACATAAATAAGGTGAAATTTGGTTTAGAGCTGGATTTGAAATTGTCTGCTGCAGGACTGTTATGGGAGGTGCACTTTTCAACCATCAGTGCTCCAGAGCAGAATGTTTTCCTGTTATAGACTTATAAAACAGATGTCACAAAACCTCCCCACAACATGAACTGAGATTCATAATGTTAACCCTTTAAACTCATCTTACCCCAACCATATGTCCAACATTTTCTCCTTTTGATTTTTAAAAGCTATAAAACAGTTATCATTTGATTTTCCATAACTGTTTATATATATATATATATATATATATATATATATATATATATATATATTATCCTTGTTTCAGCAGACTCTTTTTGTTACTATGGATTAAAATTCTTCTTAAGATTAAAGGGATCTCTACACTGACGGACCATTGTGTGTTATGCCTCATTCACGAACCAAATTGACTTAAATACTGCTCTCTGTTTAATGGGTCCTTTAAGGATTATTAGTTATTAATGGAAGAATTTTCCTCAGATTTTAACAGTGATTTCAAAGGTGCTTTTTAAAATACCTTTCCTCTTTCAAAGAGATAAGGACCTAGTTTTGTATGGATGCAGAATGGACATATATTCCTGTAAGTTCACCGAAGAGTAATTTACCAGTGAGACAGTGGCAGAATTATTATGTGTAGCCCTCAAGTGTGCCCCTTGCCCCTTGCTGTTCCAAATCCACTAAATGGTTTTCCCAGGTACGGGCAGGTGCTGGCAAAAGCAGAAGCTGAATTGAGTGTCTCAGGATGAAGCGTGTGATTGGAGGAAGACAGTGAGAGTGTGTGATTGGAGGAAAGCTGTGGAGAGTGTGTGTCTGCTCAGGGCTGGAGGCCAGGGGACTCCTGCATTCAGGAAATCTCTCGGCGCCTTCAGGATGGAGCTGTCAGCTGATCCCTCAAGGGAGGGGAAGGGAAAAGGAAGCTGGCAGGTGTGTATGTGTGTGTGTTTGTGTGTGTAACATTGTAACATTGGGATGGTCTGGTTTTGAGATAAAAAGACTGACCTCCCCAAATGCAGAGAGGAGAGAAAAGAAAGGGAATAACATCTCAGTAATGAGTCTGTTGTAGGCAGTTGAGTGAACCTAATTACATTTGTGCTGATTCAAGACTTTGTCAGCAAAGGGATGCTGGATATAAATGAAAGTGCTTACATCGGTGTGTCTGTATGGAACCTGTGAGTTGCTGGATAGAAATTGCTGTGTTCTCAGGGACAAACAGTAGGTGTGGCTATTTTTTCCATATCATTTCCGAAACGCCTTCAGCTGGCTGGTCTTTCACCTCTGTTTCCTCTCAGTGTCACCTGGGCTGAAGCACAGTTGTCTCACTCAGTGGATTAGGGTACAGCATAAGTATACAGAGTGAATCAAGATTAAGATAGACAGTGGACTAAAATTCACCAGCACCCGTTATAAATGTAAATACACCTCCGTGGATCCAGATGTTTCAGGATTATTCTAAACTGTGTTATCTTTAAAAAGTCACCTGTAGCTTTATATCTTAATTGTCTTTAAAAGTACTTACCAGGCATAAACTCTCCTTGTTCCAATTCTTGCCCTGAGCCCTAAGACCTTCCTTTAAGTGTGCACTTTGATGACTTTGTCAAAGAGTGAACATATAGGGTGCTAAGGTTCAAGTGTTTAAGGGGCTGAAATTAGGACCCACTTCACCTCGCGTTCCTTCTGCGGTGTCCATAAACACCATTAACAGTGGTCTAAAGCTAAGCTGGGCTTAACTTTACAGTGGTTTACAAAAATGATTTGAAAGTCGTTACAATTTATATTTTATAATTATCATTATTGATGTGTAGCAGCAATTCTTTGAGGAGCCTTCTCTTCTCTGCTCTATATGGGGAATATATATATAAACAAACTGAAACACCTGTGATTTTAGTGTGGGAGGTTTCATGGCTAAGTTGGACCAGGCTGGTGGACAATCTTCTTTAATTGCACATTGCACCAGTAAGAGCAGAGTGTAAAGGTTCAATTAGCAGAGGGTAAGAGCACAGTTTTGCTCAAAATATTGCAGTGCACACAACATTATGGGTGACATACCACAGATCAAAAGAGGACAAATTGTTGGTGCATGTCTTGCTGGCACATCTGTGACCAAGACAGCAAGTCTTTGTGATGTATCAAGAGCCACGGTATCCAGGGTAATGTCAGCATACCACCAAGAAGGACGAAACACATCTAACAGGATTAACTGTGGACACAAGAGGAAGCTGTCTGAAAGGGATGTTCGGGTGCAAACCCGGATTGTATCCAAAAAACATAAAATCACGGCTGCCCAAATCACGGCAGAATTAAATGTGCACCTCAACTCTCCTGTTTCCACCAGAACTGTTCTTCGGGAGCTCCACAGGGTCAATATACACGGCCGGGCTGCTATAGCCAAACCTTTGGTCACTCAGGCCAATGCCAAACGTTGGTTTCAATGGTGCAAGGAGCGCAAATCTTGGGCTGTGGACAACGTGGAACATGTATTGTTCTCTGATGAGTCCACCTTTACTGTTTTCCCCACGTCCGGGAGAGTTATGGTGTGGAAGAGCCCCAAAGAAGTGTACCACCCAGACTGTTGCATGCCCAGAGTGAAGCATGGGGGTGGATCAGTGATGGTTTGGGCTGGCATTCCCTTGGCCCAGTACTTGTGCTAGATGGGCGCGTCTCTGCCAAGGACTACCGAACCATTCTGGAGGACCATGTGCATCCAATGGTTCAAACATTGTGTCCTGAAGGCGGTGCCATATATCAGGAAGACAATGCACCAATACACACAGCAAGACTGGTGAAAGATTGGTTTGATGAACATGAAAGTGAAGTTGAACATCTCCCATGGCCTGCACAGTCACCAGATCTAAATATCATTGAGCCACTTTGGGGTGTTTTGGAGGAGCGAGTCAAGAAACGTTTTCCTCCACCAGCATCACGTAGTGACCTGGCCACTATCCTGCAAGAAGAATGGCTTAAAAATCCCTCTGACCACTGTGCAGGACTTTTATATGTCATTCCCAAGACGAATTGACGCTGTATTGGCCACAAAAGGAGGCCCTACACCATACTAATAATATTATTGTGGTCTAAAACCAGGTGTTTCAGTTTCATTGTCCAATCTCTGTGTATGTGTATATATATATATATATATATATATATAAACTTTAAGTTCAGTATATACACAGCTTAATTTACATTTATACTGTACACAAAATATTGCACTGTAGAAATATACAAGTGTTAATGCATATAACTAGGAAAAGGTAATTGTATATATTACTTTCACAATAGCAAATGAGTGCAGGAGTTCGAAAGTATTGTGACAAAGACCTGGAGGGTGCAGTAAACACAGTTCCAGTGGTAAAGTGCAGGTGCAGATTTGTAAGATGGATGATTGTGGTGACTGTTGTCCAGATCACTGTACTACTGACTTCAGCTTCCTGATGGCCTGGTGGAAGAAGATGTCTCAGAACCAGCTCGTCCTGGACTGCATTCTTCTGTATCTCCTGCCACCAGGCAGCAGTGAGAACAGACAGTGGCTTGGATGCATGGATTCTCCCAGTCTTCCTCAGACAGTGGCTGGAGGTTTGGGAGCTGAACTTCGGTGATGTGCCGGGCTGTGCACACTAACGTCTGCAGAGCTTTCCCCTCAAGAGCAGCGCAGTTCCTGTAGGACACAAACACACTATACATACCAAACTGTTACTGCATTTCTGTATTCATTTGCACAGCTTTTCAGTTTAAATTTACACAAAAACAAGCAAAAAGTCTGGATTTATTACAGCTGCAACAGAGCAAGTGGTTTGCTCAGTATTTTAAACAAGATTGTGACTGGAACTACATTCCATACATTCCATTAATAATCAGATGTTTATATAGAAATATAAGTATTTCTGCATAAATGACTGGTTTCCAGCGATGTCCTGTCCTTTTATCAAGTATATAGTACATCTGGTTGATAAAATGTAATCGTGAATAAAACTAAATTTCAGAAATGTTACAGTTAAAATATTATCTTTTCGGATCATGTCAAAAATGATTGTAGTTGCTCATAAGGGTTAATATTTCTCTGTTTCTGAGGCATCTTTTTACTGGTTTATATGAGGAACATCACTGGTTCCCAGTGGAACATCGGAAATTCCGTGGAAATTCCCCTCTAGAAAGTGTCTTTGAAGCGGACGTATGAGAGGGTGAATTAAGTGTGTATGGGAGGTTTGTATTCACACGTATTGGGAAAAATTGAAGACTTGGGACAACCTACACTCTGGCACACTTCAGCAGGCATGTGCAAACAAAGGGTGTTTAGGACAGGGAAACTGATAAAAACATGTCACATCTCTGTGGGAAGTATTTAATTCATTCATTCATTATCTGTAACTGCTTATCCAATTCAGGGTCGCGGTGGGTCCAGAGCCTACCTGGAATCATTGGGCGCAAGGCAGGAATACACCCTGGAGGGGGTGCCAGTCCTTCACAGGGCAACACAGACACACACACATTCACTCACACCTACCCACCAATCCACCTACCAACGTGTGTTTATGGACTGTGGGAGGAAACCGGAAGGAAACCCGGAGGAAACCCACGCAGACATGGGGAGAACACACCAACTCCTCACAGACAGTCACCCAGAGCAGGAATCGAACACACAACCTCCAGGTCCCTGGAGCTGTGTGACTGCAACACTACCTGCTGCACCACCGTGCCGCCCTGTGTGAAGTATTTGTTAGTTGCTATTTATTTCTAGAAAATTGACCACTCCCCATGTCACAGAGAAATGTAAACAGCATTTTCACTAACAGCCCTTAGCAGGGATTCAGATAATTACATGCAATTACATTTTTGGTCTAAAGAAATTGTTAGTTTGAGGTAAAACTGGATTTTAATGAAGTGAAAGTTCTTAGATTGCTTTTTTGGATGAAGGTGCATTGTGAATCTCATTCTGAGCAGATGTAGCCAGTGGAAAGAGATTTACTCCGGCTTGACGCAGTGTGGTGAGCTTGTGTTCAGCTGAGTGTGTTGGGTAGTGCGTGCTGCTGGAGTAGACCAGGTTACACCAGGCCTCTCCCATTCTCTCCTGCAATAATGGTGTTTAGGAAACAGAGCGGACAGGAAAGGCAGACACAGCGATGAAGAATAGAGGGATATCCCTTCACTGCACTCCCTCCTTTTCCCTTTGGACCAGCTGCGACAAGAGGGAAAGGGTAAAGAGGAGGGGCAGACTAAACCTTTCTCCGCACACGCACAAACACACACAAACATATCGTCACTATCAAATTAAAGTATCTCCAGTTTTAACAGTTTTTGTTTACTACATCGTTTGAACACATTGCCATCCTTCACACTGTGAACATTTCATAATAAATAGGACCAATAGGAATAATTAAAAATGGCTTGGAATTAAATGTTTACTTTGACTTCCAATGAAAGTTAAGAAGGTGTTTTCCTCCTCCTGTAAAGTTACCATTTTAGGAGATAATAGTTTTTCATGGAAAGATATTAACTCATGTAATGAAGGCATATATTCATATATGCATGCATATTGCTGCTGTTAGGAAAAACAATGTATTCCAAGAATAATATAATATTCAGTAATATAATTTAAGCTTAATACAGCATCAAATTCACCTTTGTGTGACTTTAGTCTCTGGAACAAAACAAGGATCCAATGGTGCCTTTAATTCCTGAGTCTTATTTAAAGTCATAGGGGACATTTACTTAATTAACATATAGATTGCATAGATCACAGAGATAAAATATAAAAAAAAACACTAAACCTGTTTGTATAAATGACTAATCAATCTTCATATCCTTGCTCTGAGAGCTGGTGTGTCCTACTAGTCTAGATAAGTACAGTGCTACTGTAGCCCCTATCAGACGGGGGAAATCTTGGCTGAGCTTTACTGCATGAGGGCCCAGACTGATCTTTACAGCTTAAGACCCCATTTTAATTACACTTGGCTGGAGTGGAAAATAATGCTACCAAGTCATTATTCCCAGGGTCACCGCAGTAGCGATTGTTTCTTGATGCATCAAAGCCATGGTGGGAAGGAAGTGGGTTGACTGGAGCCAGGAGGGTCTTTATTTAACCAACAGAAAGCCAAGCATTGACTTGGCCCTTGGGATTTCTTTTTTTTTCTTGTCTATTTGTGCAAGTTTTATATCCAACTGTTGGTTTCTATGGTAACTACATTTTACCATTTTGTTTCTAAAACTGATTAAACTGATTAAAAAGTGTTCACAATTATATTTTGGACAATTAATCTGGTCAGGTTCTCCCCATTCATGCAATAGCACAGGCTTATCTGTCATTTTCTTAAACAAAATGTGCCCCCCCTTAAATTATTAAAGTAAATTTTCATTTTAATAATTAATTTATTATAATAAAATACCTTAACATATAACATACTAAGGGTTTCTACTATATATTTATATATACATATAGTAGAATAATATCTACTTCCTACTGCCCACTTGAATAAATTAAAAAATAATAAACTTTGCTTTTTAGTAACAAAAGTGTTGGAAAGCCTAATGTAATCATAGGTAATAGACCCCTTTAAAGGTCATAGTCAGAACAGAATGAAATATATCTTTATATCCTTTCTATGATTGAATTAATGTTTTACAGGTGCTACCCGGGACATAGGCTCTGCTCTGACCCGGATGTGCATGCGCCATCGCAGCATTGAGGCCAAACTGCGACACTTCACCAAGTGAGTCATCAATACAATTAAGTTCTTATAACTTTCATCCCTGCCTCCCATCCAGTTAAGCGCCAGAGCAAAGTCAGGGACCATGCCAGGCATTGATTTTCCACTGCCTGGATGACCTTAGACTTTCATCGACCTGTCCACTGCTTTAAGGCTCTGATGGGTTATTTTTGCAGTGAGTGAATTTACACTCAGATTACTGCCAGAGTGCTCTCTGACGTTGAATGAGCGTTCATATGTACCTTCGTTATTCAATGTTTTGTACTGATGCTATAATGCAATTATTCACATTTATTTTGTGGATTGTTCTAGCAAACCATTATGTCTTTCCTATTCAACCAGTGCTCTTATGGAGAGACTGATCACACCACTCCAGGACAAGATAGAGGAGTGGAAGAAGACTGCAGCACTTCTAGATAAAGACCATGCCAAAGGTATGCTTTAAAACATGTTTCTTTACTTTAATTTAACGTAATATTTGATTCTAAGTGATTTCTAACCATTTGAACATCTACAATGTACTGCACAATATGTTGATTGTATTGAACATTAATTCTCTTACACTTTTCTGTCATCATCTGCAGAGTACAAACGATCTCGGCAGGAGATCAAGAAAAAGTCCTCTGACACACTGAAACTGCAGAAAAAGGCCAGAAAAGGTCTGTTTTACTCTTCCACTCCCTCCCTTCCACTCTAAAGCTGCTACTTTACTCTCTGTAGTCTGAACTGCTGGCTCAGTTATTGTTGTGTGAGGATGAATGTGGTCCTCACGTTGAGCATTTGAGCACAGTATGAGTCTGAGATAAGGACCAGATCCTTTCTGCTGGTTGGGTAAATCAGGTTACACTTATGGCGCTTTTCCACTTCATAGAACCTACACGTCTCTACTGGACTAGGTTTTCAGTCCCAGCTCGTGCTGAGTAGGTACTAAAAGGTGACGTGTAAACCTTGCAGAGCGATGATTGGCGAGAGCCATTTCAATCACCACGAAATGCTGAGCTCATTCAACTCCAGCACAAACTCGCTTCTTGTAAAATCTCTTAAATAAATACAGCAGCTTTCTCATTTATTTTTATCAGACTCACGGGTGTTTTGAAGAGGTTTATATGTTCCTTGGGTCGTTGGCCGACGAAAATTTCTAGTTAAAGCCGAACATACACTGAAAAATTGATCTTTGAGAACTGGGGCGCGGAGCCGTGTTCAGTCCAAAAAACAAAAGCAACACGCGAATACACGATGAGTAAACAGCACCTAACTTTTGTTGTGGTTTTTGAAAACCCAGCGATTCCTGTCAGAGACGGGGTTTTGCATCGTCACCTGGTCCATTTCGCGGGGGGAACTGCCAGTGGAAAAGAGACAAGCTTTAAGTTTAGATAAGGGTTACAGATGAAGGTCAGAGGGCTGCAGCATACGCAATGACAACTGGCTTTCTCAGTCTACTCACCAGCACCATCTGCTGGAGACAACACTTATTTTAAAACCAGACCATTTTACAGAATTCATTGAGTGCTGATATAAATTAAATGTCGATACAGTCTCAGCACAGCTCATATAAGGAGCAGGGAAATTTAAACATGAAAATGAAAACCATGCATGTCCCAAAACAGTATCTTAAAAAGATATTGTTGTTTATTAAATTAAAACTTAAAACAATACTGGAATTTTTTTTTGAAGCACAAAGATGTAATAGAGGATAAATGAATTTAATTCTACAGCAGCAGTCAACCTGATTCAGATTAGTCTGTTTTGAAGTAGGATACCTGCTTTTGTTTATTGCTTCTTTGTAGTAAAATGATGAATGTCAATGTTATCTGATTGAACTTGTAATTACCTGCTTGCAGTGGCATTTGCTTGCTTCCTTCTGCAGTCTTTTCTCTTATATATATGCTATTTGTCTTACCCTCCTGCTCTCTCTCTCTCACACTCTCTTGCTCGCTTGCCCTGTGCACCCTATAAACTTTAGAGCTCCCAGGTATGTATTTCAGCAGTAGTTTCTTACCTCTCCTCATTCTGCTTCAGCCAGTAGACTAGACTCCATTTCATTTCACTCAAGAGGTTTTACCTCTCCCTCAGGTTTGATTTTATTTTATTTTTTTTGGTTGTTGTGTCTGATAAACACGTCTAGTGCATGTCTACCATTTTTACGCATTACTATTCTCCATCCCAGACATAACATGATTCCATTACATGATAATATACCCCAGAGTAAGGAACTGTGCAATCTTCTAAACACTGTGTTTGTATGGGTCCGCCAGTGTCACTGTCCGTGTAACCGCCCAGGTACTTCAGCCATAATATATTAGTGAAGCTGTTTCCTACATGGAAGCCAGCAATGTTCTGTCATTCTGTTGACATTCTGCTCTGTAATCGGTTTTCATCAGAGAGAGTGACCTCATGTGGAACATCTGTGCTGACATCCTCTTCAAACATCTCATGTGTTCTCATCTGTCATAACTGCTGCCTAACTGGCTCATATTACAGTTCTGTGGCATCTGTCTGTGCATGATGACTGAATTAGTGTTCCATAATACATTGATTATGATTCACTTCCTCTTTAACTTGTAATCTCTCTCTCTCTCTCTCTCTCTCAGGTCGAGGAGGCCTGCAGCCTCAGCTGGACAGTGCTATGCAGGATGTGAGTGATATGTACCTGCTGATGGAGGAGACAGAGAAGCAGGCAGTGCGCCGAGCCCTCCTCGAGGAGAGGGGACGCTACTGCACCTTCATCAGCTTCCTTCAACCTGTGGTGGTGAGTGAAGGGAACATGACACTCTTCTCCAACTATTCTTCATCATGTTATGAATAAGCCATCTACTTGGCTGACATCTAGTGGCCATCTTGTTCGGTGTATGATGAGTCTGAACTGTTTTTATATGCTTGTGATTATCAGAATGGAGAGATTGCTATGCTGGGTGAGGTCACTCATCTCCAGGCCATTATTGATGACCTCAATGTGTTGACCACTGATCCACACAAGCTGCCAGAGGCTAGTGAACAGGTGCTTGTGAATGGTTTTTGTTGTTTCTTGTGGTTGTCCAAAGAAAATTGTTTCTTTTTTTCAATTTACATTTCTCTGAAACTTTTATTCACATCATTTTCTGTTTAAAATAATCTGGGCATCAAATCTCTGTACGCTAACTTGCATTAAATATGAAAACGTTTGCCTTCTCCTGTAAATGTACAGCTGTTCTCTGTTATAAACAATGCAATCACATACATGTGTTGTGTTAATACATATTATAAGCCTTATATATCTCCTAGGCACTAGATTCTAGGTTTCATGTTGCTGGCAGTCAGGTGAAATCACTGTCCTTTGTCATTAAGTATCCTTCTTTAGCTTGTAACATATGCTTTGCTCCACCAGGTGATTTTGGATCTGAAGGGTTCTGACTACAGCTGGTCCTACCAGACTCCTCCCTCCTCCCCCAGCAGCACAGGCTCCAGAAAGAGCAGCTTGTGCAGGTGCTCATCTTCTCACATCAGTACATTGGCCTTATATTACTGTGACTTAAAATCTCACACAGGATTTATTCACTGGTTTTCATTCATGCAGTTAATCGTTTTAAAGTGTTGCTAGTGTGTGGGCTCCTGTGTGGCATGCCCTGCCTATTTGTACACACAGGGGAAATTTAACAACTGGGAATTAATGTCACTGAAGCGATAATTGTGCCAAATAATTGAACAAAAACATATATGCATGTACTTAGAACTACCACATGACCAGTTAAGGCTTAATTAATTAAACTTTGCTTCCCACATTAATTAAATATTGGTTAAAAACCTAAGGGCTTCTATAGTATGGTGTTATAATAAATAGCTGCTTTAAGTATTCAAAACTGAATTTTGTACATTTGAGCCCTATGAGGGCAGCACGGTGGCGCAGCAGGTAGTGTCGCAGTCACACAGCTCCAGGGGCCTGGAGGTTGTGGGTTCGATTCCCGCTCCGGGTGACTGTCTGTGAGGAGTTGGTATGTTCTCCCTGTGTCCGTGTGGGTTTCCTCTGGGTGCTCGGGTTTCCTCCCACAGTCCAAAAACACACATTGGTAGGTGGATTGGTGACTCAAAAAGTGTCTGTAGATGTGTGTCTGTGTTGCCCTGTGAAGGACTGGCGCCCCCTCCAGGGTGTGTTCCCGCCTTGCGCCCAATGATTCCAGGTAGGCTCTGGACCCACCGTGACCCTGAACTGGATAAGCGATTACAGATAATGAATGAATGAATGAAACCTATGAATCTGATATCATAGCTTTCAAATGTACAAAATTCAGTTTTTAATTATTTTTATAGTTTAATTATATTTATATGGCATTTGATAAATTTTAAATATTTATTTAATATGTATTTCATTAATTTGATTTGTAACAATGGTATGTGGTTTGAAACAGAGGTCAACAGTTTGGGGTTCCCATTCCTGTCTGGAGATTCTGGGTAGGCTCTGGACTCAGCCCTGTCCTGACTAATATATGACAGGGCACCCAATGTGCAGAATTTATTTAGACTGTTGAATTAACTAATATTTCAGGACAGAATAATAAGTCCTGAAATTAATGTCAAAATAAAGGCTTATGTATTCAGAATGCTCTAAAACTTCGTGTGTGTTTTGCAGTTTGGTGCATCTACCACCAGGTGGAGCTCATCGTCTGAGCAGTGTCTCCTCTCATGATTCTGGATTCATCTCTCAAGATGCCAACATGCACTCCAAACCTCCATCTCCAATGCCCTCAGACATTACCAGCCAGGTGACTTACTGTTTACACCAATACGAACACTACACTGTCTCTTTAGAATGGCATTGATACCTGATCTCATAATCTATATCTTTGACTGGTATTTTAATACAGAAATCATCCAGTTCTGCATCCTCTGAAGCCTCAGAGACCTGTCAGTCAGTTAGTGAGTGTGGATCTCCCACAACAGTGAGTATTACAGCCTACAACATAAGCTGCAAGCCCAGCTCTTCATGGCAAACAACTACATCGAAACATTTTTATTGCATTCATTGCCTTCATTCTATTGTAATCTTTATTCTTTAACTTCAATTAATCCCCTATTTTCATTTGAACTGTTTAATTTGCCTAAGTTTTGCATCTCTTACATTTATAATTTTGCTTCTGTTGCTGCCTTGTAGAGGTCAATGGAGTCTGTCCTCCATAAACATTCTGACCATCTGACAAAATGTCATTCCGTCTTCACAGTTTGGCTCATCCTTCGCAACTTTCCGCCCTGCTCACACTTATAATGGCTCCATCAGGCCTCTCTCTTTCATAGTTCCTGCGTCCCCATCCTTTAATCATTCCCCTGGATCAAACTCCCCCTCACCCACATCAAAAGTTCCTCACTGGAAGGTTTGTTTTCATTTTGACCATTTGTTCATATTTCACTTAAGTTTTTATTAATTTGCTTAATAATTTTTCATGTTCTCTTTTCATTTAAGTACACTTCAAATAATGGCACCTACACCATATATCCAGAAGTTTGAGGAAACAAAGCTATATGGGTATAAAGTCCCCCCAGCACTGGGCTGTGAAGGAGTGGATGTGTGTTCTTAAGAGTGATGGAGCACCAACCTACATCTCTCCTAAACAGATTAATTGTAGTGTTTTTGATCCAGAACTAGTCGTCCACCATCAGTATCACACCTTACTTATGTTCTTTTAAATGCATTGAAATCCTCACAGATCCAACTTCTAGTATAAATACTTTCTTCACTGACTTTCAGTCCTAATGTTATTGAAGATCAGTGACAAACTCTCTGTTAATATCCTTGATTTGAAAAGAAGCGTTGGATGAGAAGGTGTCTTCAAACTTCTGCCTGTGTCGTGTACTTGGTGTTGGTTTGGCCTTCATTATGTTTCGACATCTGGTTCTTTTTATTGCAGTGATCAGCTCTTGGCCCCATATTATTATTTTTTTTTTATATCTCGCACTAATGATGAACTACAGACAGAAGCCTGTAACTTGTTTGCTCAATATTGTCTCTAAACATCTGTCATTTCCACAGCAGGAGTGGGCTAAGGCAGCACAGTATGAACAGACTGGTGGTGTTCTGCAGCGCAGGAGTGAGGCTGCAGAACCCTCTATTGGTCTGAGAGGAAATGGTGTGGTGCACCCAGAGGATCCTTACAGGACCAGAGGAAGCTCCGCCACCAGCACTGGAAAGGTACATTTGAAACAGAGGGAAGAATGAAAAATAATAATAAAGTTATAGAAACACTGGACCATTTGCTTACGTTATCCAGCTGACACACCCCTAATGCCTTATACCTGCAAACTTAAATGGAAAGAGCATGGAAAGAGCTTAAATAGAAGCATGGAACCTGACCTCCACTAACCAGCCCACCATTGTATAAAAACCAGATGTGTTCTGCATTTATTCTTGGTATGAATTTATAGTCCTGATAGAGACAGAGAAAGTAGAGATGATTAATGTCACTTATTTATATTTATGATGATTAGTGTAAGTATGATTTTCCTTCCAGGAAACAGTCTGGCCAAGAATCATATCTAGACTGTTTTCCACATACCCCAGATATAGTCAATTGGACATGACAAGAGTGAAAGCTGCTAACTTCTAATGTTCCAAAAGACTACAATACAATAATGATTAAAATAGCCCAATACATTCTTGATAAAAAACATCACCAAACATGTCTCTTACCACTTCCCTCAGGTCGCACTGACTAGTCATTGTTTTAGGACACCGCATATCAGTCTAACTCACATTAACATGGAACATAATTGTAGTCAGAGAAAAATAACTGATCAGCCCAGATAACTCTGATCAGCTGATAATATGACTGACGTATTTCTGGCTCTGTATGCTGAGTTATCCCCTCACGCTGTGCCTCTTACTCTCCATCTCGTGTTTCCTCCCTCTCTCTCTGTCAGCACGGTAAACCGATGATGTCTGCAGCCAGTGAGCTGGCCATGGTTTTGACCCGTGGGTTGAGTATGGAGCAGCAGAAGAGCAGCTGTGACTCCCTGCAGTACTCCAGTGGATACAGCACACAAAACACTACTCCATCCTGCTCTGAAGATACCATCCCCTCACATGGTAATCTCATTACACACATCTACACGAACACACAGCATATTTCAGCCATGTCTCACTGTTCCATACGTGTTCATTTTTAATAATTGCACCATTAGTGTTGGACATGTGTGGTTTATTGCTCAACATTTGATATTTATAAACATAAAATACACTGATTTTGTGATCGCAAATGGCTTTTTACTGCATGTATAACAGATGGATAATGGAGCTTTGGGTTAATTGCTAGTGGCTTGAGTTTTGGGCCGGTTGCTATGGGTCAGCAACATTGCACTTATGAAATTGCAGTACAATCAGCAGGCCTGCATTCAAGTTGGAAATACAGATTTAATATTTCAGATGAACATGAGCAGAGTTTAGCTCTAACTTCAACAACATTTACTTTTAGCTATTATTTGTTTGTGTAATGCCACACAGTTCAGGTTGCTTGGGTTCTGGGGTTTGATCCTCGCCTCTGTTCACTGTCTGGCTTATGTCATTTATATTTAATTACAACATTAATTTTTGTATTTCATTATTAATTAATTAGTATTATTGTACTAAGCCTGTAACGGTTACTGTAAATGAGTAGAGGCTCCTTTAAAAATTATATATACAAGATACATGCACACTTAATCAATTAGACACATCAATGAAATGGGAAATGGATGAATGAATAGCTGCTGGAGTGTCAGTGCTTATATTTATCTCTTTATCTCTCTCTACAGCTTCTGACTATGACTGCTATTCCATGAATGGAGACACTGACAGCGACGCACAGTCTGATTTTGACAAATCCTCCACCGTCCCTCGCCATAGCAACTTGGCCCAGAACTACCGCCGCATGATCCAGACCAAGCGTCCAGCAAGCACTGCTGGGCTTCCTGGAGGAGTGGGGGGCCAGGGGTCCCCTGCGGCCAATGGCAAAGGAGCATCAGGGGGGACTGTCATTTCCTCTGGAACAGCCACCATCCGGAGGACCCCCTCCTCCAAGGCTGGCGTGAGACGTGTCCCGTCTAACGTGGGTCCGATTCCCATCCGGCCTCCCATCGTTCCAGTGAAGACCCCTACTGTCCCAGACTCCCCTGGATTCCCCAGCCCTCCACCGGAGCACAATGGCAGTGAGGAGAGCCTTTACAGTGAGGATTCTCTAGAGATCCTGGAGTATAAAGCCTCTCCTAAACGTATGAGCCTGCCTAATTCAGCATGGGGCTCAGGCATGAGCCTGTACACCCCACAGTCTGGAGCAATGGCCCTCAGCACAGAGGAGGACCAGCTCCTGGCTGCAAACAGGCACAGTTTGGTGGAGAAGATAGGGGAGCTTGTGGCCAATGCCCATGCCTTGGGAGAAGGTCAGTACCCCTTCCCCACGGACCCCCAGCCCTGCCAGGTCCCTCAGGAGGAACCCCCACCCCCCAGTGGGGGAGAGGACATTTTGAAGTCCATCCGCAGAGGAGTGCGTCTCAGGAAAGCTGTCTGTAATGACAGGTCAGCGCCCAGGATCATGCGATAGCTTCACTCCTCACGCCCAGCCTGACTGATATTGACTCTGCAGAGAGAGGAATACTTGTATGTATGTCCAAACCCAAATGTTAAAAAGTTGTTAAAGTCAGTGTTCTTAAACTGGTGACTAACACATTTCAGGCCAGTATCAGTGTAACGTGATGAGTGTATATGGACACAGTCCCCCTATAAATATTAGTATTGTACTGACGCTGACAACATCGATCGGAAAAGCACATTATAAGAGACTTAAGACCTCTTACAGCTCGATGGATGAGAGTAAATTTAAAGTGTGTATTAACATTCTAGATGTCGGTTGTTCCTTTTGGAGTTTTGATTTGTAATTACTATGTTAATCACATGTTACTCATCTGTAACTGATGTAAAGTGAGTTTGACTAATTTTTCATTTCTGCAGGTAATCGCTTTGTAAAAAAAAAAGCCAAAGTGTTTGGTTGTTGATTAAAACGCTAGTGTGCTGAATGCAGATTGCACCGCAGTAGCCTACTCACACTCAGAGGGACCACATGAACAAAGTACTGTAAATACTGTAAACTGCCAAATAAAACACGTCAAGTTTATCACACTTCATTAGAGTGAAGAGTAGTCTGGATAAAATATTCCCAAAAACAGAACAAATCAATTTTTTTATTTTTTTTTTAATATATATAGATATAAAGACAACTGTCATTTTAAATACTATGCAACAGTTACCATAAAATGACAAGGAATTGGGAGTTTTCAATTAGAATTATATGTCACAAAAGCTTGAAAAATACTTTAATTTATTTGTACACCTGATAATTACACTGTAGAATGTTACTTCATTAATTCATTCATTCATTGTCTGTAAGCGCTTATCCAGTTCAGGGTCACGGAGGGTCAAGAGCCTACCAGGAAACACTGGGCACAAGGCAGGAATACACCCTGGAGGTGGCACCAGTCCTTCACAGGGCAACATACACACACACACACACACACACTCCTATGGACACTTTTTTGAGTTGCCAATCCACAGTGGGAGGAAACCGGAGCACCTGGAGGAAACCCATGGGAAGCGGGGAGAACACACCAAACTCCTCACCTGGAGAGGGACTTGAACAACCTTCAGGTCCCTAGAGCTCTGTGATCGCATCACTACCTGCTGAGCCACCGTGCTCAAATGCGAAGTCCAAGTAGAGTGGAGCTTATGAAAACTTAGGGGTTTCCTCCATTTCGGCATAAATCTAACCTAAAATCATCAGAGTTACACAAGTTCTTAAAGGAGATAAATTTACTCTATTTAACAAACGAGACAAAATTCCATTCTACTTGGTCATTTATTTTTTCAGGGAAAAGCAGTCACATTACTTACCTGTGAGTGGAAAAAATATGTGAAGCTTTGCTTTTAGTATCTGGTGTATCTACAGTGACTCTATTGTTCAGCAATAACTGCAATTAAACATTTTCAATAGCCATTGATCCTTCCTATACTTCTGCTTGGAGGAATATTAACCCATTCTTCCCATTAACCCATGGAGAACCGCTTCATGTCTGGGATGTTGGTAGATTTTCTCATCAGAACTGCTCACTTTTATATCTCCCACATCATTGTTATTTGGATTAAGGTCAGGGTTTTTACTTGGTCAATCCCAACCTTTAATCCCTGGCACACAAGTCATTCTACCAAATTTAATTTCTTTCTGCATAATCCAGATTCTCCTGAATTACAGTTCACAGACAGATGTCCTTAAGTTTTTCTTTAGAAATGACTGCTATGCAGCAAAGCAATGATACTACTCCCACTACCACCATGTTTCTTATATGAGATAAAAGCACAGCTTGTCCATGAAACATTTTAGTAGTACCTCTGGCTCACTATGTGATCTTTAACAAACTACACACAGGCAGCAATGTTCATTTTGGAGAGCAGTGGCTTTCTCTTTGAAACTCTGGTATTTACATCATTTACATCATTGTTTTTTCAGTATTCAGAGAAAGGCCTTAGCTTAGAAAGTCCCTCTTGGAGGGATCTTTTTTGGATTACCGTTCATCCATCCAGCCTGTGTCTGTTGCTTATCCGGGTCCAGGTCCCTCACTCTTGAACAGGACCAGTGGATGACCACTGGTAACCAATATATATACTCCGTTTGTACACAGTCTGGCTGTGGAATGGTGGAGTCCATGCTGGTGCAGGTACAGAAATTATCCAGCAGAGGGTGATAGAGGGGGTTTTATGTGACAAAACAGAGGAGATTGGCTGCTCCAGAGGCTCATTTTCTGTGCACATGTAAACGCTTAGCCCCCTCCAGGGTGTGTTCACGCCTTGCGCCCAGTGATTCCGGGTAGGCTCCGGTTCACCGCGGCCCTGAATTGAATAAGCGGTTACAGACAATGAATGAATGTAAACGTTTAGCACAGATTGCTTTTGAAAGAAGTGTTTCTCAGCTCTAGTCCTGGAGGCACACTGTCCAGCACTTTTTAATGCTCCTCCTGCTTTTACTCACTCTAGGGTGACCAGATCTGTGATGGTGAAATAGAGGACACGTCTTTTATGTGTGCTTTTATGTCCTTTACATCTTTATTTGCTACACAAAACATGGGAATTTCTTTTTTAATTCATCCGAGAACTTACATTTACGTTTCGGCATAGCTGCTTGAGATGAGGGTAGGTACATGAGCTTTGCCTGACGTAAACAAGGAGTACTGACGTGCAGATTGACCAATGAAATCTTTACAGAGAATGTTATCGACCAATAACGGTAGCTCTACAGTCAGACCGTCCAATCAGAAGATTTTAGGCTACTTCACCACTCCCCCTTCTCACTCAAGCGAACCAAAGGGCGGGACTAGTTTGTGAACGAAACATTCATTCATTCATTCATTATCTGTAAGCGCTTATCCAGTTCAGGGTCACGGTGGGTCCAGAGCCTACCTGGAATCATTGGGCGCAAGGCGGGAATGAATGAACATGAATGGAAGACGCGCCAGTCCTTCACAGGGCAACACAGACACACTCACACCTACGGACATTTCTGAGTCGCCAATCCACCTACCAATGTGTGTTTTTGGACTGTGGGAGGAGACCGGAGCACCCAGAGGAAACCCACGCGGACACGGGGAGAACACACCGACTCCTCACAGACAGTCACCCGGAGCGGGAATCGAACCCACAACCTCCAGGCCCCTGGAGCTGTGTGACTGCGACACTACCTGCTGCGCCACCGTGCCGCCCTGTGAACGAAACACTTCTCGAAATTCTATGTAAGCTCTAGAAAAACAAAATACCAGACGTTTGTGAAATTCCGCCCGTAAAAGAGGACGTCTGGTCACCCTAACTCACCCATTACTGAACTGAAAATAAATAAAAACAACACGTGAATACACGACTAGCAAACACCATTTACGGTTACCATCACAGTTGTGGTTTCCAAAGCCTACCCTTCCTGTTATAGATGGGGTTTTGGGATGTCACAAACTACATTTTTTGGGGAGCTGTGCTAATGTAAAAGTGACTGGGAACCAAGGCTGAAAAGCGTGTGGAGACATGCTGAGCTGAGCCAAATAGGTGCAACGGAAAAGAGCCATAAAATACGCAGTGTGCCTCCAAACAGATCCTCAAATTATCACTGTTCTTTGCTCTTCTTAACAATATTACTTTCTTTTTCAGTTTCATATTCAATTTCTATTACATCAGTTATATTCTATGTTTATTATGCCATTTTTGCAAACAGATCAGCACACGTATACAGGTTTTAGGCCTTTGCCCTCCCTGGCGCAGTATGTACACACAAATTGCTCAATCTGTCTTCCCCAGAGCTTTAAAAAAACCTTATCATTTTCAATGATTTTTTCCCCCTTTGCACAGTTTAAAGAGCACAAACAAACTGCATTATAAGGCTCAGTGAATGATTCCAAACTCTACAGTTTTGTCTTGGTCTCCTTTTCCTACTCAGTGTTTGAACACATACTTTTTATGAAATGTAAAAGGGTAGAAAAAAAGACTGTTTTTCCTGACCTACTGTAGTGAGAGCACTCTCCAAGCAGGGAAATGCTTTCTGTCCCACAAAGGAAATATCAGTCCTTCAGCTAAAAGGATCAGACTGAAAATGTGTTTTTACTTTGGAGTGCTGCTTTGTCATCGTGTGTTTACAAGAGCTCACTCCTCATTGGGGCAGAGGCAAGCTTGTTGTCAGAAGGGCGCCACCACTGCAGTCACTGATGTGGGAAACAGTACAGGGTTAAATAAGGTAAGACAAATCAATTGAGGTGAGGTATTGTGTTTGAAAATTAATGGGTTTTAATTATTAAAAAGTTAATGAATTATTTTTTGACAGATTAGGATTATTCCAAATGCCCCGAAAGCTCACAAACAGCAATTTACAAATGACTATTGGAAAAAGTCAAACTAATAAACAACTAATGAATCTCTACAGCAAGAAGTTCTTAAACAAATGACAACGCTGCCAAACCAACACATATTAGGCTTTAAAAATGACTGAGAAAATGCTCAAATATTAACACCAGAGAAACAGGAAAGACAGAGTGTCTGACAGATTCTCTGGGGATACTGTGGGTTATGGATGAAGTTGTTACTAAAAGGAAGGCTTGTGTTATAGTGACTGCAGGTGTTAAATAGACTGATGGAGCTGTGTGAACAAAACCACACTGAAAACTTACAGCTTTCTCAAGTGCTTCCTCATAAATCAGTACTGCAGCACATCACCTGATTTTATGTAAAATACGTCATGTTCCCCGGGCTTGGACATGAGACGGATGTGTCTACTGCATGTAAAATCCCTATTCTCCTCCTGGAATATACATTAAACTGGAATATCATCATCATTCCACCAATAGATTTAATGATACAAGGAAAGAGGATGTGGAGGTCTCAGAGGACCCTCAATAATGTGTTGTATGCTAATCAGAAACGGCCGAATAGTGGCGCACCTGATAATGTTGCTGTCACAAATCTCCAGGGTCCTGGGGTTATGGGTTTTGGTCCTTCCTTGGGTCCCTGTGTGTGTTCTTCCCGTCTGTGTGGGTTTATGTGTTTGTGGTGATTCACTCGATGCAGTAATTGAATGACTGAAAGCAATAATAATCACATTAGCAAACTAGTTTATAAAGTCATATATGAACATTTGGGGACCTTTATTCATTCATTATCTGTAACCACTTTTCCAGTTCAGGGTCAGGATGGGTCCGGAGCCTACCCGGAATCACTAGGCGTGAGGCATGCTACAAACAATTTATTGTTAATCGTGGACACAAATCCTCATTGATTCAAAGCAAAAATAGCATCCCCTTGTGGAAAAATCCTTAAATGTGAGAGTATGTGAGAAAAAGAGCCCATTGTCGTGCGATTTTAAACAGTGTGTGAATGACTGAATTACAAGCCAGTTTCATGAGGTGTGCCACATCTGTGGCCTGAGCAAGAATTACACAGTACATTATACAATCACACACGGCACTTACAGATTTTATGGTTTGTTTTTAAATTTCAAATGTGAAAATGAACTGCACAGAACATGTATTATTTAAGTTTTCTTTTGTGGAGGATGCCTTTCATACAAAAGAGGGGGGGGGGGCACACACAGGTTTGTTTCTGTGAATTGTGGAGCCATTGCATAGATTTCTATTAAATTCCATGTAGAGTTACTCTAACCTTGATCATATTATTATCCTAACCCTGACCAACCAAACCTTACAGTAACCCTAACTACTACTAATCTATCCTTAGTGTAACCCTAACTTTAACCTAAACCTACACTTACACTAATCTTGTCGCATGTCAAAGAGGAGACGTACCCGAAGTCTTAGTTTGCAAATAGGTTTGGTCCCCACAATGATATCCCTGGTAAACTTGTGAGCTCAGCAGCCACTGTGTGTGTGTGTGTGTGTTAAGCACAGAGAGTGTGTTTTTCCTGGCCCATCAGGGCGATTAAAGGCGGGCGCGCTGATAGCAGGCCGGAGACGGACGGAGGAGGCGTTTGATGTGGCAGCTGCAGATCGTGAGAATGAGGAGCGACAAAAAAGCCTCGGCCTCCGTCAGTCAGCCGCGCGTGCTCGTCACTCCCACGTCTCGCGGCGTCCTGCTTTTGCCCAGGCGCGTGTCACTGCGCCGGAGGGACAGGGCGCGCGCCGCCGCGGGCCATCCGCGCGGAGGAAGTGACGCGCGCGCGCGCATCGCGCCGTCGCCGCAAGTCTCGCTGCGAAGTGGCACGCGTGTCATTTTAAGTGACACACGCGCTCGTCTGCCCATCCTCGCGCTCTCGCGGTGCAAATGCGGGACATGACCGTTTTCTGACGGCGGACAAGACAGCGCAGCGGAACAGCAAGTCATCCGATCTGATCCAGAGTCAGAGACCCCCCCCCCCCTCCCAACCACAGGCCAGGGCGCGAGCTGCCCCCCGAGCTCATTTACATAATCCAGGTGTTTTTGGGCGGAAGCAGCGTTATTCAGATAACTTCGATGTTGTCTTTTCGAGTAACTCGTCTTTACAGAGATGCTGATAGGAACCAGACATCAAAATGCCATCAGATCTTCATCATCATTATCTGTAACTGCTTATCCAGTTCAGGGTCGCGGTGGGTCCAGAGCCTACCTGGAATCATTGGGCGCAAAGCAGGAATACACCCTGGAGGGGGCGCCAGTCCTTCACAGGGCAACACAGACACACACACACACACACACACATTCACTCACACACTCATACTTACTGACACTCTTGAGTCGCCAATCCACCTACCAACGTGTGTTTTTGGACTGTGGGAGGAAACCGGAGCACCCGGAGGAAACCCACACGGACACGGGGAGAACACTGCCATCACATCTATACTGTCTAAAAATATACACCAATCAACCATAAAAACATAAAAACCACCCCCTTGTTCCTACACTCATTTCCATTCTTTTAGTTCTACATTTAGTCAACCTGTTGTTCTGCATACTTTGTTAGTCCCCTTTCACCCTGCTTTTCAATGCTCAGGACCACCACTAAACAGGTATGTATTTGGTGGTGGATCATTCAGGTATGTTTTGGGTGGTGGATCAGCGCTCGGTGACACGTGGAGGTGGTGTGTTGTTGTATGTTATGCTGGTACAAGTGGATCATACACAGCAGTGTAAACTGGAGTTTAGGAACCCAGCATGACTCAAGTGTAAAGCATAATTTTTTCATACAACAATTGGTGGTATTTGAATTTAGTTCATGTCAGTCTATAGGTAAGTCCACATTAAATAATAAGCAAATATTGTAAACAATAAACTATAAGGACATACAGTTGAGAAGCAAGGACAAATTGTCTTTGTGTGAAACACTGAATAGCATGCCACTTTTTAGAGCAGTCCCTTAAGGTCAGTTAGTAGTTAAGGGAATGTTAACGCCAACAGTGAGTGAGTTAATCACCAGTTCCATGACATGTTTCACATGTAAATGGATTAAAGGATCTGGGCTTATACATTCCTAGAAACACCTTTTAACTCTTAAGGTGTCTCTCTGTGTACCACTGTGATAATAGTGAGGCCAGGTACTGAAGATGGTTGATCAGTTCTGGATCACAAATGTCACTTTAATTCATCATAGAGGTACTGGATTGAGATCCTGAGCACCCTGTTCCAGGAACATGATAATCCTCGGGCCGAGGCGTGGCTCTAACTATGGTGACCTTAAACTAGGCGAGTCTAGAGTAAAATAATAATGCAGCAGGGCTTTCTGTAAGCACTACAATAAAGCAATGTGGAAGAAACAACAGTAGCTCTGTAATGAACAGGGTTCTGCAATTACTTATAGGAAGAATCCCTTCCCAAAGCAGCTTGCTTGTGACATGTCTCATTGCTAAAGGCACCGGATACACTGCTTAAGCACTGTGCTTTGTTCTGATTCTCTTTAAACAACAATCTTCACCCTGCTATGCGAGGGTGTTATGGGCTGTGCCAAGAGAGACTACCAAGCTCCCATCCTTTTAGTTAGAAGTGGTTCGTTATGTGAGCCCCTGATGTGAAATAATTCTTGTGTTCTTAAAAAAAAAAAAAAAAAAAAAAAAAACAGCCATTGACAGAAGGCTGCTGACGGATGCTGATGCTTTCAATACTTCAGAGAGCGGTGATGAATTACTGCAGACAAACAGCGCTGAGCATGCAAATATGTCCAGCCTCAGTGTGAGAGCGCAGCTGGAGGAGAGGATGCGTTCACATCACAAAACATCTCTCACTGCTTCCCTCTGTTTCCATTACCATTACATGATGCTTAATAATTGACTGTAGATTACTTCCACTATATTTTTATACCTTTTACAGCGGATGTTTGCTGTTTATTCATGAGTGTTTCCATTATTGATTTAACTTTTGTAGAGACAAGTACAGATTATATAATGCAGAAACTGCCCGTTAAACTCTGTGTGATTAAACTTAGGCCCAAATCTGGTCCTGAGGGCAGGAATCCTTCACATTCGGTTTCTTCCTAAGCTACAATAAATTCTGCAGCCCTTCTCAAAGTCCATGCTTTTATTATGTCAACAACCAACAGAATGGGAGACCTCAAGGGATTCAACAGAGTATATAATTATTAAATGCTTTTAAAACAACCTCTTTAAAGTTGTAGGCCGTGTATAACTCCCCATATCAGCTGTACTAATTACTATGTGTTAATTTGCTTATATTAAAGGGCTCAGTTCAGATTACAAGCATAATTTAGTTTAATAACAGGTTAAATTAATAAGTAAACACATTCATCTTAACAGCTGTAAATAAAAACCATTCATTCTCATGAGTTCTCACATGTAGCTCTAGGAATTTTGGGTAAGCAACTGCTGGATATGGTCTTCGACAAAAGCCACCTTAAGGCTGCACAGAGGGTGCTGTAGGTTAGTTTGGCTTTTGATTGCCAAAATGATAAATGGGACTGCCATTTTTTGCACCAGTTGGGACTGGACATAAAATACTTACTAAACCTAATAATGAACTGAGATGCTGTGCTGAGAAAGACAGGCACACGTGGTATGGATTTACTGACTGGGCAATGAGTGTCTTAGCATTGGCTCTGTCATTGGATTGCTGGTTTGATCCACAGTGATACCTCAGCCATCTGAAGGTAGAAGTACAAAAGAGGGAATTTCGCTTCACTCTTTTGGGTGGGTAAGATATCTCTCTCTTTCCCCCATCACTCAGCTTGATGCTAGCCAATGTGGACATATACAAATCAGTGCAATCCTCCTTCATACGTGTTTGGTTGTCGAATGGCGTTGTCGTATAGCAGCATTTTGAAGTATGTGTATTTGACTTCGGGGCGGCACGGTAGCACAGCAGGTAGTGTCACAGTCACACAGCTCCAGGGACCTGGAGGTTGTGAGTTCAAGTCCCGCTCCAGGTGACTGTGAGGAGTTTTGTGTGTTCTCCCTGTGTTCACATGGGTTTCTTCCGGGTGATCCGGTTTCCACCCAAAACACATGTTGGTACGTAGACTGGCTACTCAAAAGTGTCCATAGGTGTATGTGTGTCGCCCTGTAAAGGACTGGTGCCCCCTCCAGGGTGTGTTCCTGCCTTGCACCCAGCGCTTACGGACAATGAATGAATGAATATATTTGACTTCGCTGACATCTTGGAGGAAGCATGTGTTTGTCTTACACTCCCGAGTTGATTACATGGCATGATTGGAGCATCCTTAGCTTAGTTAATAGTTGGAAATATCAGTTGTCTTAACTGGGGAGTTAATTTTTCTTCTACATAGGTTTTCCTGCAATGGTACAGGAAAGTGTAGCAACCTGTAGTTCATTATAATAATAGCTAGCATATTCCACATGTGCTCCGGTTTCCTCCCACAGTCCAAAAACACACGTTGGTAGGTGGATTGGCGACTCAAAAGTGTCCGTAGGTGTGAGTGTGTGAGTGAATGTGTGTGTGTGTCTGTGTTGCCCTGTGAAGGACTGGCGCCCCCTCCGGGGTGTGTTCCCGCCTTGCGCCCAATGATTCCAGGTAGGCTCTGGACCCACCACGACCCTGAACTGGATAAGCGGTTACAGATAATGAATGAATGAATGAATATTCCACATGTGCAACAGAATTTTGGATGAATATGGACCGTATTGCTGCTCTAAAGACAAGATAAAAGTAAGACTATTTGGTTTGTCATTTAACCCTTGGAAGCTGGGAAACTTTTAAAATCCAATAGGGGATTCACTGTAAGTTTGCAGATGGGCATCTAGGACTAGAATCAATATGAGAAATGGAATGGGGTTGATTAGTTTAACAGTGATGTTTATCCTTCTAAAAAAGTTCAATGTTGTGAAATTTCATATGAATTAAAAGAGTTATTATTTAATTCAGAATGAAAAACCCAGAACAGGGCTCCAGTCCATCACACGGCTACCCACACTCACACTGTAACATCTATGGACATTTTACCAATCCAGCTACCGGCATGTGTTTTTGGTCTGGTATATAGGAAACCCATACAGGGAAAACACACCAAACATTTCACAGAGATAGATCCAAGGTGGGTTTTGAACAACCCCAGAACCCTGGAGAGTTCAGAGCACCTCCTTGAAACCATAGCTGTGTCACTATTCAATGCACTATTATAAGGGAACTGAATTCAAGAGGGGAGTGAATGATTTCAAACACTACCTCATGCAGGTTTTTCCCAAACAGTCCAGTGGAGTATAAGTGTACACTGTCCACTGGTGTACATGAGTGGTACACTACTTTTTGCAGTGCATTGTGGGATTGTTTGAGTGCTTTGAAAATTGTCCACATTGTTTTTGGGCACTACTACAAAATGGTGGAACCTGAAATAGTGCAGTTTTCGACACAGATCTTGTTTTACTTGGAATTACAGTATGTGCTAATTTTCTCATTTATATAAGTAAAAAAAAAAAACAAAAACAACAACAACAAAAAAAAAGATTCCTGTCTCAGTTGTATCACTGTGGGTTGGGAACGTTATAGGAACTTTTACATTAAATAAGGCATTAAATAAACATGCCATATTTAAATATTTATTGAAACATCCTTTAAGAAACAAGATCTACTGCATCCTTCCAATGAACCCTTTTAGCATCTTTATCTTTAAGAGAGTAAAATGAATATTGGATGTCTGCAGATGAACGATTTGAAGAGACAGTTTTGCAAAGCTGTATCATAACTTACAGTGAATGAATGCTAATGGCGCCTGTTAGCATGACCTCATTTGAATAATGCTAACTGGCCCACACTATCCTTTATTCATTAGTGTTTTTGGGTGAAGTACTGTATTCTGTTAATCTGCAGAGTTTGCATGCTTGGCACGATCAGATCTGCTCACCAAATTTCTATTACAGTTAGTGCTGCTGAAGATCAATCACTGCTCTTAGTTTGTGGGGAGTAGGGGTGAAAAAGTGACATCTTCACACCTCATCTGTCCTTGCAGCTTCTTAATTTCATTGTTTTGCAAAATTATGTGTTAGGGAAAATTGTTAGTGATATCTACTGTATGTTTGCTAGGAAGAAACTGATAGATATTTTGCCCTCCAAAACAGCCACAAATCAAACTAAATTACCCCATCAGGAAGGACAGTTAATTGCAGGAACGCATTTATGTCACGGATGATGGAGTAGCTGTGAAAACAGGCTCCAAATTTCATTAGGTTCACCTTTCACTATTACAATAACAAACAAATAACCTTGCGGCCTGAACCCTGTCACTGAACCTAAACGCCGGCGATGGAGAAAGCTTGAGATTGAGTTTGAGATTATGATTTTGAATGTGCATGTCACATCCGATCAAAAGAGCTTTCAAAACAAAATCTTCCATCTTCCTCATACACTCACACACCTTTAGGGAAAGAGGGACATATTCACACACACACACACTCTCAAACACTTTCTCTCCGTTCCTTCTCCTTGCCATGAGCCATCACTAAGCGCAGGGCAGACCTACCTGTAGTGGAGGCTGATGTGTCTTGGGCGTCATGTCTGCTGTCAAGACGAGAGCTGAGAGACAGTGATGGCGGGCCTGGTGAAGCCCCAGTGAGCAGGAGGGGTCATCTTTCAGCCCACAGACAGGCTGAGAGACAGCCACATGGCAGACATCTCCCAATGACAGGCTGTCACAGACAGGAGCTCCACCATACGGCCCCGTCAGCCCCTCACCTGACGCAGCTCAGCCCACCATCGGGCCTAACTGAGCGGGATCTCGCGTCACTGTCAAACCAACACTGGTTAAAGGTGAGGGATTTGCATTTTTACTGTACGCCCCATCTGCACATCTATATTTTAAGACCAAGATTTAATTATCTATGCAGAGCTGTCAATGACCATGTCTTTGCTGCCAGCCGCTCTGAAAGGTGGAAAAAAAATACTTCTGTTCTCATAAGTGAGGTCTCTTGGAGTTATTTCACTAACTTTATTCACCGCAGTATATCATTTCCTTAATGTTTCTGCATAATTAAATGGTAAAGACGTAAAGAACATATTTCAGAGTGATTTGCTGTGAAAGGCTTTGTTATAGAAAACATATGGAGTCAGAATGGTTCAGTGATGAAATGATCAGGTCGCATGCCTGAAATGCCTTATAGTTGTTTTGAGCTAAAGTTTGTCTTATTTGTAAAAACAGTCATATTACACAAGGATGAAAACTCCTGTGTACAATTTAAATAAAAAGAAGAGGCTATTGTATTCAGAACAATGCTGGCAATAAGTCTGTAATTTTCCCTCTCTGGTCAATGGCATTGTCTGTTTTGGCAAACACGACATGTTTTTATGTGATGCGGCCCTTGTCAGCTCAACTGTGTGAACCAGTCCTGACAAAACCACATTTCCCTTTTTTTCAGATCCTATGTTCTTTCTTGTTGTTCAACATTCTAACCACTGCTGCCTCTTCTTACGTCTCCTCTTAACAGATTTGTGACTGTTTGTGAGAGTCCTAACCTGAGTCGGTGAAGGTGAGGCATGTTGCTTTGACACACAGCGAGAGTGTGATGTTACAGAGGCCGACACCTGACATGGAGAAAAGGTCATCTGTTCGTCATGGATCAAACCAGAAAACGGGACCTCTCCAAACACAGGCCGAGCAAGGGCAGGAGGAGACCAAATGGAGCCTTCATCACGCCTCTGATGGACATGTGGCTCAAACACACCCCCTCTGTGAACTCTGGGTAGGGTGGGCGTCCTGCTGGCAGGTGTCCCTTCTGATTTCAGATGCTGGGTGACAACCATGCGCTTTGGTTGGGGGAGCACAGGAAGGTCTCTGTAATGATACCATTTCAGATCAGTCTTCAGCATTTATACTGTTAGGCACTGCATAAAAATGCGCAAATCCTTATAACACTGAATGTTAAAAAAACAGACACATAAGTCAGGTTCTGAAAATTCTCCAATTACACACAAGTCAGTGTTAACATCATCATCATCATCATCATCATCACTACAGATCTTCAACAGTGTTTCACACATAACCAATAATATCAACACATTTTCTGCTTGAATTTAAACATAATGGTAAACAACTTGTTTTTCACATTGCCGGGTGAAAAATGACCTCCATAAGGAGATGTGCAGGCAAGACATAAATCTCTACTATTCCTGTCTAGTTATTTTGTCTCTCTCTTGGTCAGTTATTGATTATGGTGTGGCTGAGATTGATTTCCACTCTCTCACCCTTTCTCGCAATAAACATGGGAGACAATGGTCATGTTCTCTTTGTGGGTGTGTGTAATGTGTCAGACAGACAGGCTGTGAGTGTGTATGAGGGCATAGACTCTGTTTTGTAAATGTCAATGTCTAAAGTGAGTTGATATGCGTAATCTTCAATATTTCAGTGTTCTGTACAAGTTCAATATAAGTATATAGTTTCTTTAAAAGTGTATTGTTTTTGCAAGAGTTTCTCTTTGCCTTAGTTATGATGCCATTTCAAGCTTCCTTCTGGAGTGAATAACAGTCCTTGGTTTCGATTTAAGTGTGATCTATGTTGCAGTAAATGTAAAAAAAAAAAAAAAAAATCAAAGATGCTCTCATACAGATCCGTGGCAGCAGGATGATGAATGATGTAGATGAACAGCATGCAATCTCTTCTTGGGTCAAAGCATCCACCCAACTTATGAGGCACTTTACAGGGCTTACACAAACTGAAAAATGTCAAAAATCAAATTAAAGCAGAAGGAAAATGTATAACTGATTGAATTTTCATTATTTTCATCCATCTCACTAGACAAAAAAAATTGGACACATTTCAGACATCTCCATGTCCGAGCCTACGAAAACGTGTGTTGACAGGATGACAATTACAGCTGCTCCAAAGCACTTGGACATTTGCACCATCCTTAAAAATGTATAGTTCATTGTGAAAAGAAGCAAATCTTAAAACAAGTGACACGGTTCCAGATTTCTTTTGTTATTCTTTCAATAGATGGCTGATGGGTTTTGTTGAATTATCATTTGTGCAATACCTTTGTACATCTTTGCAAGCTTGCATCCAAAATGCTTTTGCACACTTCTGTTGAGTTAACAAAAGAAAATCTGCTCTAGACTTCATATTTCTACCTCTGTGATTTACAGTACCATCAGTGCAGTGCTTTAATCTCTATATGTTTACTAGCATAATACTTTATTTATTTATTCAATAATACGATGCACTCCCCCTCCCCCTCCCCTTACAGTGTTTGTGTAGTAATATGTTCAAATGCACAGTAAAAAATATAGATTTTTATACCACAATTTATACCTTGATTATTCGTATTGGTTCATTTATTTATCTATTTATTCACAGTGCACCTTTAAGACTTCTATATGTTGACTTGTGTACTAAACAGGTGTGCTTAATTGCTCTGAGTGTTCAGGGTTCTACATTAGAACCACTAAAAACCCCAAGAAGATTTTTAGAGTGTAGCATCACTTATGATTTTTGTGGCTCCAGGTTTGTTTGTACTGTTTACCTCCCTGACACTACCACATTTGATTAGAATATTTGTGAAAATCTCTTATTTGAAAGTCCTCTGTGAGTCTGCAATTCAAAATTAGAGTCTGAATTGTCAGTCTTCTGTTTTGATTTTTGGTAAACGGTAGTTGTTCGGGCTAATTCAGACATAACTACCTCATTAATGTCAAATGCAGACATAAGACAGACATTGTTCTCCTGTGAAAATTTGATTTGTTTACCCTGGCCATGGACAGTTAAAGTTTATGAATGTAATAGTTGTTTTAGAAGCAACAGAGGGCTGTTATTTGTGTGTGTCTTGAAATTTAAAGGACACATATGATGCATTTTTCACTTTCCCCCCTCTTACAGTGTTTGTGTAGTAATATGTTCAAATCTTAGTACAAAAAAATATATTTTATACAATTTAGTGTGCCTTTAAGACTGCCATATTTAATGACTTTTGCACTAAACTGATGTGTTTAATTGTTCCTCGTTCCAGTAGTAATTAAGGCTGAAACACTCTATATAATTTTAGTGTAATTGGGCAAAACTAAAGTTCTATAGGCTGAAAAGACAAATATGAGTGTGTTGCTTTTTGTAATAAACATAAATAAATAAATAAATGTTGCTGCACCAACCCTGAAATGGATATGCAGCAAAGAAGAAAATGATGATGATGATGCCTAATGAAATACATATATCTCCAAAATAGCAACTTTACAGAAGAAAACTTTCAATGGAAGTTAATGTAAAAAGATTTAACTTCAAGTAATTTAAGAGCATTTATACGAATCAATTCACCAGTATTTTTGGCACAATAAGTAAGCATGTTTTTCATTAGACAGCAATGATATATAAACTGTATGGAGTCTGATTAATTGAGCCCATTTTAGACATTAGTTTAGAAGAAATGTATGGTGTTTCTGTTTATGCTGTGTATCCCATTTCATATTCTAGTCATATTTTGCTCTGTGACTATTGTGATTTAACATTTAATAGCACACAAAATTTTTCCCTCAAAATGTGCCTTTTAAATGCATTCCCAGTAAATATTTAGCCGTTGATTCAACGTTGAAATAACGTAATGACTGTCGTCTAATCAACGTTCTCTTAAGGTTGAAAATGAAAGTTGAAAACACGTCCAAACACAGACATTGAAAAGACGACTATTAGACGTATTTTGGACGTCCACTGACGTTATTAATTGGTCCCGAAATAAATAACTTGTATAAAACGCATTTTGGACGTCTACTGACGTTATCGATTGGTCACCACTTAACTAACTTATTAAGATGGATTATGGACGTCCATTGACGTTTAAAATGTGTCCTTGACGGACAGACTACTTTTAGACCTATTTTGAACGTCCAGGGACGTTCCTTGTTTACTGGGTTGGCTGCTTTTTATAATGTTTAGAAAGCAATTATAACAAAAACCTTATCCCCCAATTTGCTCAGGCCTACATACTGACCTTCATGTATTTAGTCTAGTCTTGCCTCCAGTTTGTGTGAAACAAATTAGCAAGATCATGTTTATTTGCTGTTGCTCTGCTTCTGAGTGTGTCCTCCTCTCAGGGGTGTTCCATTTACAAGATTTCTCAGTTTAGCCAGATAACTAAAGCCGAAAGTAAAATGTGCCCAGAAGGTAGAGTTACAGTCCACAACTTTGGGCTTACTTTGTGTAGCTAACTTATCCTGCTTTGTGGAACAGCCCCCTGGCTTGTGTGAATGGTGTGGTGAGGGATGTTGTGAGGTGGGAGGGAGTGTCCCACTCTCTTCGGTTGAGGCAGATCTCGGTTGCAGACTTTTGAGTGACGTGTTCAACCTGAGGCGTGCCTGAGTGCCCGCTGTTCGCTTTATCGTCGGAGCGTTGGACCCTGCCTCTCTCTCTCCCTCTTTCTCTCTTCTTTCTCTGTGTCTGAACAAAGAGTCGTGTAAACAGTCTGAGAACGTGCCACCGTAACCTTGTCCGCCGATGTAGCGCCCGTCCACCAAGCCGTGTCTCAAAGCAGCGGCGAAAGAGGAGAAAAGCCGTGTCTCGTGTGAAGGGCGAGGAGGCGTCCCTCCGTTAGCCGTTAGCTTTGATCATGACCAGGAGGAAACAACACGCGCCGAAGCGCGCAGCAGGTAAGACTTCACCTCAGTACTCGCACTAAAACTACAGAGAGCCTGGTCTTCTACACATTCTTCATATTTCCCCACAGGGGCTCGCTTTCGTTTCACTTACTCAGAAAATCCCTTAGTGGCTTCTTTCCACCATTGACAACTTTGGGTTTTTAGAACTCATAAAATCACTTCCTAGTACTGAAAAGATTTGCTGGTGTTATTTGGTATCTTTTATTTTTTGTTACATTTGTCTTTTATCTTTGCCTCCTAGGGCACAGTGTAACCAGGTTTATAAATGTGATATGGTCAGGGTTCAGGATTAGAACCACCCAAAGAAAAACTTAAAAAGGTTTTTAGAGTGTAGCATCACTTATGATTTTTGTGGCTCCAGGTTTGTTTGTACTGTTTACCTCCCTGACACTACCACATTTGATTAGAATATTTGTGAAAATCTCTCATTTGAAAGTCCTCTGTGAGTCTGCAATTCAAAATTAGAGTCTGAATTGTCAGTCTTCTGTTTTGATTTTTGGTAAACGGTAGTTGTTCGGGCTAATTCAGACATAACTACCTCATTAATGTCAAATGCAGACATAAGACAGACATTGTTCTCCTGTGACAAGAAAATTTGATTTGTTTACCCTGGCCATGGACAGTTGAAGTTTATGAATGTAATAGTTGTTTTAGAAGCAACGGAGGACTGTTATTTCAAAGGAAATTGCTTTTATTGTAGGTGTGTGTGTGTGTGTGTGTGTATGAGAATGAGTGAGTAAGTGTGTGTAGAAAGGGGGTTTAATGGAGGGGTATGGCTTGCTCCGTTAGACTGGCCTGTCAGAACAGCTTTGTCTCATGTTGGATTTAATTGTTATCCCCGTGACAGCCTCATCCATCAAAGGCTTTAATGGTCAATCAGAGCGAGGCCATGTGAGTGCTCTCATTCTTTTCCCATACGCTTGCTGGGGCTTTTATTTCATCAGAATGCTTCAGTGGGATCTACACATTTTCATGGACGTGGAACAGTAGCAGCAGTTGTTTTATAAGTGGGGACTGAAATTACTCTTGGTTATTGGATAATTTTCGTCCAGTTTGCTCAGAATTAAGCCAAAATATATTTATTATACATCGGGTGTAGTTATATATAAATATTAATTTTGGGTTAGTACTAATTCACGAGAAGACATATCTATTTAAATTTTTGTTTTCTTATGACTTTCGCTCTCACTTTGGTTTCGTGAATCTCGTAAAAAGGAAAGTTGTTCTGCCAGCTTCATTAGTACACACCTAATTAGCTGTAAACTTGATGGATTCCTGACAGCTGTAGTAATTGGAGATGACAATCTCCGTGCCCCGTCACCAAGTCAAATTAGGTTTTGGGTGCTTGGATGTAATCAAGTTGATATTAGCTACTATTGCAGCCGTTTGCTATTGCTTAAATCTAATTTAGCACTTCAGGTGAAAAATGAGTTTTTGTTTTCAGCTTGGAATGGAGCATTCCCAATCTGTTACAATGAAACTAAAATTAACTGAAACTATTTCTCTGTAAACATGTCAATCATTGAATACATATATATAATTTCTGTAATTAAATACCATATCTATTCTGAACAAGTGTACTTTCTTCCAACCCAGTCATTTGGGTGGTGCCTTTTCAGTCAGGGTTAATTAAAATGAGTTCATCAGGCACAACCACAAGGCTCTTACAGGCCACTCTAACCAAAACACTTCTCAGAAAATCTAATCCAACTCCCACACCAGCTTTGGGCTGGATTCCAGGCCTTGCTTTCTGTCTCTGTGGGGGAGATCAGAGTCTGTCAGATCTGAGGTGTGGAGGAGGTCATCCGGACAGGCAGCCATCAGTCATGCGTGAGTGACGCAGAGACTGCTTTTGATGAAGGAGGTGATGAAAGGGAGGGAAGCTATAGAGGCCCACCATTTTGTAATCACACACCGTGTCAGCATTACTAGATGTGTCTATAATCGTGGCCATTAACTCCCAAACCGCCAAAGTACCATGCGTTAACACCAGTGGTCATCTAAAGGCTAGATTATAGTTACTTACACACAGAGGAACTCACAGACACCCTCAGACATTGACCTAATCACTGTATGGTTGTTTTTTTTGGGTGGAGGCACAGGAGGTGGTGCTTATATTAAGTCTTTGCTTTCACGTAATGGATGTTCTGTCACCATACTCCTGCAGTGTTGAGTGATGTACTGGATCTATGCGTCATACTGCATCTGTAATGAACTTCCATAATGATCTGGCCTCCCACAGTGATTGACATATGCCTTTTGAGCTCCATCACACAGGCCTTACTCCTGCCATGAGGACTCCGGCACTATGGCCAGGAGCAAACAGCAGGGAGAGGATAGGTGAAAAGACTCCAGCTGTCCTCACACATTCTCCAGATGCTCAGTTATAAAACTGGGAGTTTTCAGAATTGTGGAAAAAGTGAGTTTGGTGTATTCTCACTAACATATCAAAACCTCAGTATCTTCAAAACTCTGTAGGACTTCTTTATCATTTTAGAATGAAAACTTGGCCACTGCTCTTTGATTTGTCATGATGATGATGAATGGAACAGTTGAAGTCTAGGCCAATATGTTTATACTGAAAAGCGTTCACATTAGGAACATTTTTAACTTTAAAGTAAAATAAGCATTTCAAAAGGTCAAAGGTATTGCAACAACACTGAGTATGTAACAATACAAAATCATTTATTAAACTAGTATCCTATATTGTATTCTGTGATCTAGTAATGAATGAACTGATCTGTGATACTCATTGTCTGAATACCCTCTTGAAGCCTTCTAAATGTCATGCAGTTGCACAAAACTTTCACCATTGTGGCAGGAGATTGACATCTCTTCACTGTAACGACAATGGAGACATCAGTCTTCTTTTTGGAAAAGAGGAATGCACCTCCTTTCTCCAGAGAGGTGCTTTTTTGTGTGTGCTCCATTTTTAGGAAAGTGAGTCAGTGTATCCCTCAGGGGTCCAGAAACCAAACCCTGGTGGAGAAGATCAGCACCATGCCAAACCGTCAATTACCCTTTCAGCAGAGTCGTTAATCATGCCTCCACCCTGTACTTCTGACACTCTGACACTTGTCATCTATCACGTATGCTTTCCCAGACACACACAGGGCGGAGAGGAAGAAGTACTGCGCCAACGAGACACAACAGGACATTTTGGAATAAAGGGAGAGAGAGAAAGACAGTGTGCAGGTTGTTAAAGAGGACGATGGAGATGACGCTGAGTAGGGTCTATGGGGAGAGTGAAGTGCTGGGGAAAGTGGGAATAGTTGTGAAAAATGAGAAGAGAGCATTGAGATAGTTGTGCTGCTGAGAGATTTAAGACCCTGCTGGAGGAGAGATCTTGATTAATTGCATAAAGAGATGTATTACATGTTGAGAGAAATGAGAAAGCAAGTGTGTTCTAATTTAAGGTACTGAGAGCACAGGCATATTATTGTGTTCACACACACAAAAATACTTCCAAAGTAACAGCCATATTAAATATAAGGGAATTTATTCTATTGTGATTTCTATTGCTCTATTTAACTTTAATATGATAACAATGTGGAATGTAGCAAATTATTTAAATTAAATAAGCGCGGTTATGTGTTTTTAATATGATAGTGGCAATATGCAATTTACCAGTTTGTATCATAGACTCTAGGGGTCATGACATCTACAACACAAATACAGCCAGTTTATTATTCTATTTATTACATTTTTCAACTATCCAAAACAATCAGTGAAATTGACAAACAGGCAAAATATATCTGGCCATACCATGAAATGGCTTTCTGTGGTTTTGTAGCTTTTTAAAGCGTTAATGCTGAAATTATGCAGAACATTTGAAATATAAAATGCTTATTTTATAAATCTGTGTGCAGGTGGTCTAGAGACATTTCTGAGATTGTGTGTGTCTGTGTGTATACACATGATCATAAAATGCATTTGTTCATGCCTGCACATTCCTGCCCTGGCTTAGAGTGACATGCATCACTCAAGCTTGGCTGGCCTCAGTATGAACCCTACTGTGCTCTCCCACAGCTCTGTGATGGATGCTCCTCTAACGAAAGAGATTAATGAGAGGTAGGAGACTTGCAGGGCCATTCATCACAGTGAATATTATTTAGACGGGCCATGTAAGCCTGTAACCTGAGAGTCAGAGAGGCAGAGACAGCCTTAGATGCATGCTCTATGATGGATGGCCTTGCTTTCTTTCTTTTAGTTACTAGACACCAGCTGTCTAGCGGGTGGCCGTTATAGGATTGTTGCAGGACCCCTGTATTTTACCCTAAACTTACTCACTGCTGATGCTCTGCCTGTGTCAGCGTGTGAAATCAATTCCTAGCTGCTAAGAGCTAATTAAGGGAGTGTAACTTGGGGCCAAAGCTTAGCTAGAGAGGAGAAGAGAGGCTGTTCTGTTTTTATGTTAATTTTTCCACTCCCCACCTCTCACCTTTTCCCTCTAGAGGGGAATTATGATTGAAATCCATCTTGCAAAACCCTTTGTTGCTAGGCCATCATCTCAACAGCTGCTGGCTTTGACTCCTACAGAATCTCTGCCAGTCACTCTTGGCAGCTGAGACACATCAGACATACCATTGTCAAGGTGAAAAACAGAATCAAAGGCAAGCAGAGTGATAATTAGAGAGAGATGCCCCCTGAAAGTGCATATGGGGTCAGGTAGAATTTCAGTAGGTGGAGTACTACATCCTTGTGCTTGCTGTTAAATATTAGCATGAAGTGTTCTTTACTGAGGAGAGACTGAGTAAACAAAAGAGATTTATTTCTTCTATAATTATAAATGATCTATTGCATTTTAATTTGATGTATAGTACATTTACACATCAGTCACAATTGAATTTGTCCAAACACTAGATCAGAAAATTGGTACGTGCCTTGGCCTTTTCTTAAACATTGCAGCAAAAAAAATCTAAATTTATGATAAGCATTAAGAAGCATATTTTAATAAGAATTTTATGTTTACCCCAAGGCAGGTATATAGAGTGGAACTCAGACATGCCTGTCATCCAGTGATAACACGAAAGAATGATCAGCATCATACTGATTTGATATTTTACTTGGAAAAATGCCTCTATTAGCATTGCCTCAGGCATGCACAATTTTCCAAGTCATTCCCAATCTATATCACTCATACTGAGCCTTTGAGCATGTCATGTAAGCCGGGGATGACAAATTCTGTCACCTTTGGAAAATAGACCTGAGTAAAGTGGATCTCGCTATGACTGAAACTAATCAAGTGTCCAGTACTTCATCTTAGCTCTGTATGGCTTCACCATGTTTGTGAGCTATTTGCCTTAAGGTGGATATTGCTCTAGCTATATCATTTATTTATTTATTTTATTTACTATAAAGCCTCATATCGCTAAATTGTATGTTGTACATGTAGTGTATTACAGGACATTCTTAAGAATGTGACAGCCACTGACCAGAATAGTTTTTTTTTTTTAAGAGCAAAGTTTTTATTATTTTTATGGTGGATAAAAGTTTTCTATTTTCTTATATTTGTGGATATTTCAGAAGATTGATCTGTTGATCAGTCAGATGGGCAAAGGCATAATTAGGCATAACCTAATTCTTATGTGTTGTTGTTGTTGTTTAAAGTGTGATGCTTTCAGAAGTGGTGTGGGGGCTAATGACTTGGCACATGGAGCTAGACATAATAGTTAATAAATCAAGAGGTGGACGCCTGTAAATTCTCCCTCTGGCTTTTTTTTTCAGAGCTCGAAGCACACATCACATTTTATTAACTAAATAAATTGCTTTGGTTGTCAATCAAGGCTGAGAGATTAATTGGTTATGGTACTTGCCTCTTGAGATGGATTATAATTCATTTGAGGCTGCATTTCTGCTAAGCTTGTTTAAAGACAAACACAGACTTGATTTGCATGGTTAAGTACTTTGCTGGAAAGTTTTTTCTTTAATCACAAAGTTGTGTAATTTCAGGAATGTTGCAACATTATTTTCATGCATGGAAGCTTTTATTTATGAATGCACAAGAATGCCAGAATATCAATATCCCCATTTTTTAAAAATTAAAATAATGTTTATATGTGATCACTATTTTTCTACATTTGTCACACTGTATATATTCCGCTGTATTACTCTGTAATGGTTATCAAGATAGAAGGTGTCAATGATCATGCCATTTGACCAGTGGTGTCCATGCAGACATTTCTGTACAATTTTAATCAAAGTCAGCCTCAGCCCACTATTCTCATATTGGTGTATTTCTAATTTAAATTAACCCTCCCACATATATATATGTGTGTGTGTATATATATATATATATATATATATATATATATATATATATATATATATATATATATATATATATATATATATGTTTATATATGTTTATATATATATAAAACAGTTATTCCTAGAAACTGTTTCAGAAATGAAAGTTACAGATCCAGTGCCTTTGTCCAAGAACAGAGCAATTTTCTGTTTAGAGCTCTCTATGTCACCATAATTGTCTCTGGGATATGAGCGGGCAGGAAAATGATCATGTCATTGTATTTACACCTGGTTCACCCTCTTTACAAGCTGCTTTAGAATCCTTGCCAAACCAGGCAGTTCAAATGACATTTTTTGATCAAGGCTGTCAGGAATGATCAGAGGAGATTGGCAGGTAATGGATACCTAGTGACAATCCAAATCTAGAGGGGGAATAAGACTGGCCTGCACCTGCCAGTTATCCTTTAAAGCCCCAGCCCTGCAGGCATCCTGCTTGACATCTAGTGAGGGGCTAAATTAGAGAAGCGCAGCCTCATAAGATTGTGTATTATCATTTGAAATGAGAGCTATTTGTGCTTTAACACTCTCTGTCCTGTTAGATCTCGTGTGTACAATCAGAGCGAGAGAAAAAGAGAGAAATGTGTGGGTGCTTTGACGCATTTGAATTGCCTTTGCATTAGGACGAAAATATCTGACAAATCTAACACTTTCCATTAGAAAACAACCTGACACCAGCAACTTCAACACAAACTGTGCACATAAACAAGAATGAATAGAGGGGAACGGAGAAGGGCAAGTTTGGTGTGGCTTTCAAAGGAGCGTTTGTCCCACTTACAGAGTCAGAGTGACAGTGTCGAACTAGTAGGGGACAGGCTGTCAAGAAGGGGGAATGTCAGTCCTAGGGGACGGTTGGTGGATGGGTGCTTCTGAGCTGAGGGCAGCTGGCAGCAAGAGGGGCGACTATGTCCCCTTGAATCTGTCATATAGAGGTGCTCAGCCAGACACCTTTCTCCCCACACGTCACCTGTCCAAGGTGAATAGTCGTCAGGAGGGATTCGAAGTGACAGGCGGCTTATGCATTGCTATCCTGTGTCTTTCCTTGTAACCTCTCAATGTATCCGTCCACCTTTTCCTTTCCCTTCTCATCTGTTCAGCTGTGCACAGGTGTGTTGATATGTGGAGATGTAGAATAAATGGTAGCAGCTGCCTGCTTTTCACAAACAATAACATGCATTTCACCACTCCTTTTAACTCTCTGAAAACCAAGATATTTGGAGTAATAGAAAGTGGCATGTTGTCCATGCATAACTGGTCATTTCAATAGCATGCATATAGTTTTGCTAAGTTGGAAGGGAAAGTTGCAGGTGATTTTTCCCACTTCTGTGAATTATTGAAAATAAAATTTCTATGAAAGGTTTTATGCATTTCATATATTCATATACTTTTGCTGTGCATCTTTTTGGTTGCCTAGAAACACGTCTTTCATTGTTACATTGTATTATGTGCACCTGATCAGACTTTCAAAGTCTTGGCAGTTTTAGTTTTTTTTTTTTTTAACAAAATGTGGTTTCTATCTGGTTGGTGTAACTGTTATAACAAAAACTATGAAAGTTCATTATGGTATGATTATTACCAACCAAATAAATCAAGCTATCTGAAATTATTGGGATACTCTTTTATCTAGTACTCAAGGATCAACTACTTAAACGACACACTAAAGAAAGCACAATAAATTCACCAGTTTTGGCCTTATAAGTTGCTCCTTATTGGCATAGGGACTCAGGGTGCTACCTCTGAAACATGATCTCCCCCAAGGAAGTTATTAATCTGGAAGTTATTGCACATGTACAAGTTCAAATCTAGTCATTTTCAGAAGCTTAATGGTTGTTTCTGTCTGCCAATAATACTGATGAAAATATACTTTTAATAGTGTGTTATGTGGACCTACCTTATTTGTATTTATTTTTTCTTTCCTTTTTCTTTCTAGCCTATGATTCTGAAGACGTTAAAGAGCCTGACAAGCAAAATGAAGTCATGGAAAGTCAGCACTCAGCAGCTGAGGGCAACACATTGAACAACAAAGATTTCAACAAAAAGGAGCATCTTTTCCAAAATTCAAAGAATGAGCAGTGCACTTCAGCTCCTGAAGCTTCAGATAATGACAGTGATTCACACATTCATGATTCAAATAAACTCCTTTCAGATGCTGAAATCACTTCCATGAAAAATAAGGACAAATCTGTGAAAGACGGTCTTATTGGGGGCTCTGAGAAACCTGAGTGTGGTTCAGATAGTCTGGAACAAATAAAAGCCATTTATAAAAGTTTCCTTTCTAACTCCTATTGGTCCTCACTGAGTCTGAATAATTCTCGGCCATGTGCAGAGAAAACATCTGAGACTAATAATTGTAGCAGCAGCAACAGCAGCCCTGGAGGTGGGTGCTTTGACTGGCACCAGTCTGCAGTTGCAAAGACTTTGCAACAGGTTTCTGAAAAACAACTTCATCCAGCAAGTGAGCCAAGTCTTTTTAGCACAGTTCAGCTCTACCGCCAAAGTGCTAGACTTTATGGGTCCATTTTTACAGGTGCAAGCAAGTTCCATTGCAAAAGCTGTAGTGCATCTTATGACACACTGGTTGATCTTACAGTTCATATGAACGACACTGGACACTATAGAGATGACAACCACGAGAAAGCTGGAAAAGGTGCCAAAACCTGGTCTAAGCCACGTAAACGTTCTTTATTGGAAATGGAGGGAAAAGAAGATGCCCAGAAGGTCTTGCGCTGTATGTACTGTGGGCATTCTTTTGAGTCCCTCCAAGATCTCAGTGTGCACATGATCAAGACGAAACACTACCAAAAAGTGCCTCTGAAAGAATCTGGAGCATCCATTGGTGGAAAAGTTGTCACCCCTTTCAAAAAGAGAGTTCCGGTAGAATTAAATATTACTAAACCGAATGCCACAGAGCTTAAAGGATGTTTTAAAGAGACTCAGGTAAATGATGATCCACACCAAGTTTCTGATCCGACTAAAAAGGATAGTCTCACTGACCAAAATGGAATGAGGAACACCTTCCAGTTGAAATCACAGATTCTGGGATGTATGGAGTGTGGCAGTTCCTACAACTCTTTACAACAGTTAAGTACTCATATTATGTTGACGGGGCACTTTGTCAGAGGCAGCAACTATCTCCGAAAAACAGACAAATTCCTTTCAGATCAATTTCTCTTTCCTGCTACCGTTAAAAGAAGTGATGAGAAGACCCAAAAAGAGACACAAGATTTGTCTATACCTTCACCAACTGGAACAATAGAGACACCACTTACCTCATGTCCCACTGAAAACAATACTAAGGATGAAATTCAAGGGAAGGTCTTACTGCAAGAAAGAATTTGCACAGAAACTGCAGTTGGGAATAATGTTGATGAGAAAGGTAGCATGTCTTCCAAATTTGATTATCTTACTGAAGATGATCTGCAAGAGAGTCCAAAACTCCACCTTGATATCCTTAAGTCACTGGAAAATACTGTTACATCTGCCATCAACAAAGCACAGAAAGGAACACCAAGCTGGGGAGGATACCAAAGCATTCACGCTGCTTATCAGTTACAGAGTAACATGAGGCCTTCTCTGTATAACTCTGGCCATGTTTCTTCCAACAAACTGGCAAATGGTATGGAAGTACAACTGTCAGACAAAAGCCAAATGGGGATCTCTCCAAACCCCTCACAGGGAGCCTTTTCACCCACTGTGAATCTACATGAAATGGAGGAGTTGGTGAAGAAAGTAACAGATAGGGTTGTTGAGGAACAAAGAAAAAACACTGATGAGCAAAGTTCTCGACAAACTCTGTTAATTAATTCTCCCTCAAGTACCGACAGGAATTCATCCACATCTAGTTCCCCGAGAAAAGAAAGTTGTGAAACACTAGGTAACACAGATAGCAAGGTTGTGGACCCTGAGAAAAGCAATGATGTGAGGAGTCCAATAAAATGTATAGAAGACATTGCAAAACCCCCTTCCTCTTTGTCATTGTGTGAGGATAGTGCTGTGATAACTAACCACCCTGAGCCAAAAAAACCCTTTGTTAGTCCTCTGAATGCCCTTCAGACAGTAATGAATCTTCATCTAGGTAAAGTGGCCAAACCTGTAAAACCTGTCCAGGATCCTATGAGTATGCTTCTCAAGATGAGCAACACCATGGCAGAGAGGGTTGCAGTGGCTGCAGCACCAACAGCAACCTCAACACTAGAGCCATTAAATCCAGACTTTCATGACACTGACAAAGATCAGCCAATAGATTTATCCCGAGGTAAAAGAAGACCATGTTTAACAACGTCTCTCCCAGGTAAAGTGCTCAACTCTTCCTTGTCTAGTACGACCAGGACAGATTTATCTGATATTTTATGCACTCCAGTCAGCCCAGTGCATGAAAGTGCCCTCGCTGACATATCAGACATGCTACGGAATTTGTCAGATGGTCACATGTCAAAGCCTGTACATTCCCATAAAGCAGAGCGGTCCGAGATTGAAGGTGCCCACACACCAGATGATGGAGATGATGTATCTGTGTTGCACAAACGCAAGGGCAGGCAGTCTCATTGGAATCCCCAACACTTGCTGATTCTGCAAGCCCAGTTCACATCCTGCCTCAAGCAGACAGCTGATGGGAAGTATGTCATATCAGACTTGAGCCCCCAAGAAAGAATGGTCATCTCACGTGTTACAGGTCTTTCTATGACAACTATAAGCCACTGGCTAGCCAATGTGAAATATCAGCTAAGACGAACAGGTAGGACCAAGTTCCTGAAAAATGTTGACTCTGGTCACCCAGTGTTCTTCTGTAGTGAATGTGCCGTACAAATTCAAACTCGTTCAACATACCTCTGTCACCTTGAGTCACATCTTGGCTTCCGAATGCGGGACCTGGCAAAGTTTTCTTTTGAGAACTTCAGCAAGAAGATTTCAAGGCATTCAAAGGACTTATCCCAAAAAGCTGACGTGCCTCCCCAGTCACCGGCCATGAGTCCGGAGCAGTTGTACTCTGTGTAAACACTAAGACCTAAATTAGTCCTAAATTTCACAAGCGAAGTAGCATGACAGAATGAAACAGATTTAGGGTTAGTTTATAACGATTCATATACAACAAATATGGTCTGTGTAAATTGTACAGGATGTATATCATACTTTGACAGACAAATTGTATTATCATATTGTTATCATAAACAGTTACTGATCATCTGGTATGATTTTCAAGAATAGTTTATAATAAATGAAGTCTTTAATTCCGCTTCTAATAAAGTGGTTGGCAATATATAAATTATTATTTCTTATTTTTTCTAAATATTTTCTTTTTTTTTTTTCTTGATTTTTGTAGAGTTGGGGGTTCAAGAACTGTTACTATGTATAACTACTGTACATGTACAGGGCTAGTTTAGTTTCAAATGTTTAAATTAATCTTAATTTTTATTTATGTATTTGGAAATTTGTTGTCAGTTGTTGAATCCATGTTTTTTGTCTGTGTTTGTTTATGCATAAAAATGTGCAATCTCAATTTTAACAGCAAACCATGAGACCATATTAATTTGTTGATCATGGTTGAGAATCATTTGCTTATTTTTGCAAGACAGAAAGACACGCCATTTGTCATTAGCAGTTATTGTAAGCTTATTACACACGTTTACTAGTGTATATCTCTCTACCTGTAACATCCAGTTTAATTCAGTAATATTCCTAAAGAAATCCATTCACTTTTTTTTTTTCTTAACTTCACTGAATGTATATCCATTAAATAACACAGCATGAAATTTATTTCTATATTGTAAAATGTAAAATTGTTACGTTGTAATAAACCTTGATTGCAAAATCATACTGCTGATGTTTTTTTTCTTTCCGATTTCTGATACCAATATTGTTAAAATATCTGCAGTGTGCCTTTTTCCAATTGTGGCATCAACAATTTAATAACAGTAAGCTAAGCTTTCAAGGTGAGATATATTGTGGTTTGTAATTATAATAAGATAACAAATATTTCATCATCAATGGATTAATGCATTGTTGAGTACTGTAGGTCAACCACATGCATTTTGTATTATTTTGCTTTTTTGATGGCACTGAGGAGTTAATTCTTTGGTTCAAGTAATGCTCCAGTGATGATAAAATAACTATATGAGAAAGACAGAGTAGTGCTCTCTGTCAGAGTCCCATCAGCCTGTGTCACTGCTCTAATGAATATCATCTAAATTGCTTTGTATGTTTGAGGAGTTTGGATGTCAATCTAATTTCAGCATGTACGTTGACGACAGGAGCTCCTACTAATGAGAAGGGAGCTGGGTTAGACAGCGTGATAAGCTTCACTCTGATCAGACAAGTTTGAACAAGAATCTTGACAGAAATGCCTATCAAAAAGTTCAAGCTGAAAGGAATGATTGAATTAGAAATAATGTGTGCACATTTTATGTACATGCATGATACCACTGTTTGTCATTTCATTTCATGGAAAAATTCAGCAAAACATCATAGATTTGATGAAGAAACAAGTCTGTTATGTTAGGCACTTTTGCATGCATACATATGACACTGATATTTTTTGTGGCCTGAAGGCTACGTAGCACAAAGAATCATATATATATATATTAATAAGCATTCCACAAAGACAACTGACAACTACACTCTAAAATAAGAACAAACCCGTCAGATGTGCAGCCTGTTTTCTGTGATTTTATGTATACTTCACATCGCTCATTATCATTGCATGAATTTACATTTTTAATGGGCAAAAGCAAATAAATGAATCATCGTTAAGAGTTTCCATTTCAGTTCAGCTTCTTAGAAACCATGCTCACTCTCTCCTTGGATGTCAGTTCACATTGTGGCTAGAGTCAAAATGACATGACAGTGTATGACAGCTCTGGAGGAGTCATAGGACAGAGAGGAGGTGGCTGTACTGCCCACTGCCTGACTGCCCACTGAGTCCAGATTGAGTCCACTGTGACTGAGTTACTCTCAAACTCTGCAAGGGTAGGTTTGCTCACCCTCAAATGATATTCAGTTTAATCTGAGCAACTTTACAAATAGTTTTTCCCAAGCATAGCAAGTTACCACATATTCTGTTAAGAGCATATAGATTTAAATGATACCCAAGTCATCCTCAAGGATTTTCATTGTTTGAAACAATAGTGTAGCAAGGCAAAGAACGTTAACTTAAAACACAAACAAAATAAACTAGTTAATAAAAATAACAAAATACAAAGATTAGACATTGTTTAAGATATGGAACAAAATGTCTTCATACTTAATTTTGGGGCACATCTGATATATTACGACAGCTTTGAGTGTCATAAGAGCTGCTTCATTATGCATGGTTCTAATTCTAGACACTCCTAGCTGTCTGGTCCCTAGTGACCACAAAGGCCTGTATGTGTTCTTGAGTAGATCAGAGATGTATTTTGGGCCTGGAACACTGAGAGCATTACAGAAAAGTGACTAGCTGGCAGTCAGTGAAGGGATCTTATAATGCTTGGATATTAGAGCATGTTCAGTTCTTTGTTTTTGTGATTATATTAGCTGCTAGAGTTCAGTAAGCTGTAGCTGTTAATATATTTTTGTGGGGGAGGGAGACCAGCCAAAGCAAAACATTTTTGATTTGGTCCTGGTTTTGACTTCAGACCTCTGGAGTGGATTTCAGCACTGAACGTCAGCCTTTCTTCCTTGCTACAAAAGAAATAAAAATATAAATAATAATAATTTGACTGAAGTATATTTTGGCACACCAATTCATCCTTTTGTTTCCTGATTTGTGACACAATAATCTATGGCACTATAGACATTCAGCAAGATAGATAAGTAAATCTGGATTTGCTCAGCATAACTGTAATAAACTGAACATTGCAACAATGTTTTTAGCCAAAAGATTTGGCCTAACGTTTTTGACCAATGTTTTTGGCCCAAGATTTGCCCTAAAAGTATTATAGAGGTTGAACAGAAGGGGCCCCAAAAAGGATTTATTCAAATGCATGACTTACAATAGTGGGGAAGTTGCCAGTCTTCTTTCAGAGAGTCCTACCCAATCTTCCAATCAGTGAAAGAGTAAGTTATGGTTTACAAAATCAAATTACAGCACTAGTACATGATGTCCTACTAGAGTCCCTGTTCAGACAAATGTCATTTAAAACAGTTTCTGTGGTGTGGTGAAGAAAACCATCCAGACTTTTTTTCTGTCCTGGCACCTTACTGGGGGAAAGAATTTCCCCCTGGGTGTGTAAATGATGCTTGCTGTCTTCAAACTCAGACTACAGACATCATTTTTAAATCTGCACTGATCTTGCACTTATTAAAAGCTGATGGTTGTTTGTTAGCACTGTTTTTTTAGGTATCTATACTGAATTAGTTTTTGGCAGGATATTAAAAGTGTCTTTTGGATTCTACCATATACAAATTAGCTAAGGTTATTTTTCTGATTCAAGAGCAAAGCACTTTTGTAAGTCTCTGGATAACAGCATCTGCTAAAATTATTAAATGTAAATTTAAAGGAAACCACAATCTGATAAATATGATTGTGATAACTGCCATTTAGAACTAATATATAACACTGAGTTAATTGCAGACCATTTTCTCATTGATATATTTTAAGCATGGAGCTACAAAACTACAGAGTAATCATACAAAACTGACAGCAACTGGATGAGGAGAAAAAGACAGCTTGGAAAAACAGCACAAATAGTCAAATGGAGTTCCACCAAAAATACCAAGCAGAGACAACAGGGAATACTTTTGTGCAGCTGAGTTTCAATTCGCTGTCATTTCCCTGGACAGCTGTCAGGAACATTCTAGTCTGATATCTGACAGATTTGCTAAAGACACTCGTTTCAGGGCACAACTCCATGTATCACTAATTTAATGCTTGATGACACGACCAATTATAGTGAGCTACATGCTCAAATAGCATGTCAAAAGCTGTGTATCAATCCATTAGTTCTTGCCTTCCAAGACATTAAGTAGTAGCTAAAGCAATATGTACAACTTTGGAAAATTTTGTGTGAAAGCTCTGCATGTATCTGTAACTGTATTTGATCACAGATTAGAAACAATGTTATATACATCCTTTCATTTTTCTCGATGGGATTTTGAATGTGAATGATTCTTGACACTGGGGCCCTGGGAAAATGATTTAGGCAGAGAATCATAAATAGACGAGGATACCTTTGCACACAGGCTATACAAATATGGTGTATTGCCTGAGTTTCTGATGTACATACCAAACAACTCAAACTCATGAAAGTTAGTCTGATGACAGAAGAATAACCATGGACTTCATGTGTAAATATTTGCAAATTAACTGTTTTCTGGAATTGTTTTTTGTTTGCCAATCAGAATAAAAGAAACATCCTGGAATCCAAGCTTTTCCAGAAAAATAGGGATGCAGTGTGATATGTAAATAATGACAGAATGCAATTATGTGCAAACTGAAAATAGTACAAAGACAACATTTCTGATGTTGAAACTATAAAATTAGAAAATTTAGATTGTTGAAGCACATATGCCCATTTTGAAATTGATTCCAGAAACACATATGGGAAAAAATTGGAATAGGAGCGTGCTTATCACTGTGCTGCATCATTACTGCTTTAACAGCACTATGTCAACATTTGAGAAGTGAGGAGACCGACAGCTATAGGTTTAAATGGGAGATGTTTTCCCATTCTTGCTTGATATAGGATTTCAGGTACTCCCTCGTTTGCATCTGCATTAAAGTATTTTTAATTTACACCAAATGTTTCTAATGGGTCTGAATTTGTTTAGCACCAATCTTTACTAGTGTACCATGCTGTTGTAATCCATGCAGAATTTGGAGTTGCACTGTGTTACAAATATAGTCAAAGCTTTCTCTTACAACAAAGAAATAGTCGTATATCAGCATGTTTCTTCAAAACCAGTGCCTTCATAAATGTGCAAGTCACTCATGTCATGTACACTAATGCATATAATAAGCTGGACTGTACCTTTCCTCATAAGCCCAGAGGATGCAGAATCTGTAATCCATAATTTTATAAATTTATAAAATTATAACTTATATACCTTATCTGAGCCCATGAAGTGATTCCTGTCTGCAGAATCCTGTCTGTTTTTAAAGCAGTGACACCTGAGGGCTCAAAGATCACAGCCAGCCAATATTTGTTTAAGGTCTTGCCCCTGGCATATTTAGATTTCTTGAGATTCTCTGAAACTTTGAATGATATTATGTACTGTAGATGAAGAAATTTCCATATTCTCTACTATTTTATGTTGAGAAACATGATTGTTGAGCTATTTATTTGCATATTATTTCACAGAATTCTTTTCTTCTGAAATACTTTGCATCTCTGAGATGCTCATTTTTAAGTCGGCTGTTACCAGTTAACCTAATTAAATTTATCGAAGGATTACACAACTTTAGAACTTAAACAACTTCTTTTGTCCTGTCATATCTTTCTCCCACCTCCTGACAGCTATTTTCTGTTTGACAGAGATGGGAAATGCCAAGTTACATTTAGGATATTCTTCATTACCTACACATATGTTGACCATTCAGCCAGAAGTGACAAGGGTGCAATCACTCCATGAATAACTAATATTTTTTATTGTATTTTATTTTATGTTATTTTTATATATAAAATCAAGCAATTTTATTGAGCCCCCCTCCAGGGTGTGATCCTGCTTTGCGCCCAATGATTCTGGGTAGGCTTTGGACCCACCCCGACCCTGAACTGGATAAGCGGTTGCAGATAATGAAAGAATTAATTAATTAATCATTTTATTGAACAAAACAGTCTCTAGAATCTCAATACATTTCCGTAGACCAATACTAGACAAAATTGTAATTATAAAAATGCTATTTAAACAAATATAAAAATAGCATGTTGTTTCCTAAAGTACTGGACGTAATTTAGTGTAGACACTATTGTAGATAGTCTGTCAGATTATCAAGTGCTTGTGTACATTTAAATTTGCTGAAATATCTGATTGCTTAAATAAAATTCTTATTGTTTCACTTAGCATATTTCATTTCATTTAGTTGAGGCAGTCATTAGCAGAGAAAGTGAACATTTCAGTGCAGAGATATAGGCAGCTCATGCTCTGCCACCAAGTCCATTGACGTGGCAGGGCTTGTGACATTGTAATACAGGAGGATGATCTGACGAGACACCTACTCATGTTTTATCAGGGCCTGTACAACGTGCCATCAGTCTCAGAACTGTCCTTTGGACGTCACTGCCTGTCCCTCCGACCGTATGCAAAGGTGGCTTTTAAATGCGGCATCCTAGAAATGCACGAGCCTGGCGCTCCTTGCGACCTCCTGGGCCGCTGTGTGCATGAAGAGATGGCAGGGGACACAATTCAGCATGACACTCCTGGTTGGAGCTGCCAAACTGCCACTTCCTGTCCCATTTATTCACACGTTGCAGGAGTTGAAATCCAGCGTTTTGAAGATCACGGAACAGACATCTGTCTGCCTGTCCGGCCACGCTCTTTGACTTGTCATTACTGTGGTGGAGAGCTGCTCACTCAACATCAGTGCCAGCACTTATCTGCATTAGAGATGTGGACAGAGATAGCAGACACAAGCAAATCTTATTCAGAAGGTAGCCTACAAACAGGGACAAGCTGGCTGGCTGCATGTAATGGTGTGCTTACAAAACTGAAGGGTAAGCATATCTTAAGATCTTGGTCTTAATTGTTATTTTGGGTATAATCATATAATGTAGGACTTTTTTATTTTTTATTTTACTTTTAAGTATATGTCTCAATATTTTTTATTGCTTTAATATATTTTCTGAGCACCAGGTGGAATCTGTTTGTACATAAAAGACAATTACCACCTGCATCTTTTATTATAAGAATAATTCTAAATTCTTTATTAAATATGGGGCAGTTCAGTGTGGGAAATGTTGAATAAAACGTCTTTTTGATGGGAGTTTTAATGTGGCATTTTTACTGAATGATGCCTGTGTCAGATTAATGTGACGTGTACCATGTATTGCAACATTAAGTTTAATGATACAATATTTTGCAGTATCACCAACAATATTAAAATTGCACTTAAAGGGGTTTGCATTGCTGCGACTAGCTTTGAGCCAGTGTCAGCACACATTCACATGCTCAGAAATGACCTCTTTGGCTTTACCTGAAATCACTACAGCAGGTCTGAGAGGGACGGTTGGATGAAGACTGAATATAGTGGGCTTAAAAAATGAAAGGAACCCTGTCAACTTTTTTTCTGTACTTTATAACCCAACATGTTTTTCCTTAAAAACAAGATTAAGTTTATTGGACTTTTTTGTATCATGTTTGCATGTTTGTTAAATGTAATCACATTGTAGTGACATTTTATTCCTGTAAAAATACTTATGAAGTGTGATTACCCATGTAAGATGGGTATATAATTTGAACCGACTTAACCAATGAAAACTTTGTTTAAAAATTTGCCTTTTACTATTCTGTGAAATCACTATGGATAAAATCATGCCCAGCTCAAATTACTTCCCACCCAAATGCCCTGTTCCACTTGGATATATGTCATATAATCATATGCATAATGCATTCTGATTTCTGTTTCATGCTGACATTAACTTTCAAGGAAATGGATGAATCAAAGTGGTACATGATTTGTAATTTACATGTGAATAGAGAATGTGAATATACACCAGATTAATGCTGTTTATATGTTTTACAATTGGGGCCAAAACAATCTAAAATAGTTTGTCTGGACATGTAAAAATATGTTTCCATATATTTTGTCAAAAGATGTCAAAACTTACAGTATATTCACAATTCACATTTATTCATATCTTGGCTTTTTACAGCCAATCAGAAATGCTATATCTAGATTGTCATTAATATGATACGATGGAAGGTGACATATATATGTCATGGTGCATAGACACTGCATTGCAAGCTATGCAAGCATCTCATGGATATGAAATAATATAAAATATAAAATAGTGTACATTAAACATTGGCATGTTTGTACTGGTCCCTTATTGACATGAAGACAAATATTGACAAAATATTACAATTATTTATTTATATATTATTCAATTTATTCAATTGTCCATGTGTAATAATTTTATATGTTGAGTTGAACAATTCTAGATGGCTTTGGCCCCAGTTTTGTGTCCTATTTTCTAGACTATTTATTATTTATATATTTGTGCATTTATTTATATGTACGTCTGTTTTTTTTTTTATCATAAAACGAGTTTCCAGCAGAAGGCACATCATGTAAAGTCAATGACGAAATTTGCAGCATGAGTTGGCTGACCTCTAATGTCAACAAATTATCCATAGCTGGTAGCCTAGATGCTAGCAAGCTAATAAACTTGTCACTCAGTTCACACCCTCCTTACTGTGTTTACTTCACACATAAACTACATGAATGCAAGGCACATGAACAATCACCACATTAAAAAAAATATCAGACTGATTTAGATAGGTGAGAGGTTGAGATTAGGTGAGATATTGATATTTACATATTCGCTCAAATATTTCCTGCTAATATTCCCCACCTAACCACAGTGTGGTAGGACGCATGACTTACCCTAAACTTTACAATATTTAATTTCAATCTATGCCTGAACACTGAGAGTATGATATGACACTGGGAAGAAACCTGTGGCAAAGATTGTGTCATCAAAGCATTGTGTTTTTCATTTAAACAAGGGATAACAACCCATGTTTTAATGGAATAAATGAAAATGTAAAATAAGTACTTCCCAACACAATATTTTTCATAGTAGACACAGAATACTAAGTAGTGTCCACATGAAAAAATGTTCTCTGGAAGTTCTAATTTGATGTGTTAATGCAAACACTGATCTAGGTATTTAGGACCAATCAGCGTTCTATACTAAAGTAGTTTATTATGACATTTCTTTACAATAATCCTGGTTATGTTAACTGACCTAAGAGAAAGCAAATCGTGCAACCTTACACACACTTACAGATATATGCAGATTACAGTTTAGATTTCTGCTATTTAAACAAGAGTTTTAACTTTTAAAAAAATAAGTTTTAAAATCTAATTTAGTGTCCTTATATGTCTGCACGACAGGTGTACTTGTGAAAATGGATCAGAATTTGGCACAATGTCTGATGGATTCTGTGATGGACTACATGGAGAAGTGTAATTTCACACATCACATTGAGTCATTCTGTGCCCTACAACACACAAACTGCATTTGTACAGACGTAATGAAGATCTGGGTGATGTTTGTGCTAGTTTATAAAGGGTTTTAGTTTAGGGCTAGTTTAAAGATTTTTTCATTCCCAACTTCACAATAAATGGACCAGTAGAAATGTTTAAAAGTTACTTGGAATACTCATTCATTGATTACCATATATCCAGTTCAGAATCGCAGTGGGTCCGGACCCTACATGAAATCAATGAACACAAGGGAGGAACACATGCTGGACTGGGCACCAGTTTATTACAGGGCTAATAAAAATACATATATTCATTCATTCGTTGTCTTTAACCGCTTATCCAGTTCAGGGTCACATAGGGTCCTGAGCCTACCCAGATTCATTGGGTGCAAGGCAGGAACACTCCTTGGAGGGAGCATCAGTCCTTCACAGGGTGACACACACACACCCCTGGGGACACTTTTTGAGTCGCCAATCCACCTACTAACGTGGGGTTTTAGACTGTGGGAAGAAACCGAAGCACCCGGAGAAAACCCATGTGGACACAGGGAGAACACACCAAACTCCTCACAGACTATCTGTCACTATGAGAGGGGGACCTGAACCCAGAACTTCCAGGTCCCTCGAGCTGTGTGACTGCGACACTACCTGCTGCGCCACCATGCCACATCAACATATTATTACATATATACATATGTAATACATATATTCAATCTTGAAAAAGATTCTGGTGAGACTGTACTGTTTATTCTGGATGATTGTCTGTTTTGTAATTTGCCCATCCTGAAAAATGAGTAAGAAACCGGAATGTGGGGGAAAAAATACAGCAAATAATGTTTTTTATGTAGTGAATGTGGGTCACTGGAACCCAACCACAAATAATACACTAAAGCACCCTGAATACAAAACAAAAAAATAAAATAAAAATGTAACTCACTCTGTTATATACTGTAAATATACACAGTCTCTCATCGTGCTACTCTCCAACCGTCCTATGTACACCTTCAATGTGTCAGGTCAAGGCTGAAGAATGACTGTGAGACGTGATAACGTGTTGGCAAGGGGCCTCAGAATACACTCACGTCAAAGAGGTGTGGAATCTTGTCAAAGCTGTGAACATCAGGGTCTTGGCAGGGTGACTTGTTCCTTTAGATAAAAATGGCCCAGTAATGTCAGCAGCTGTGAAGCAGAGGTGTCAGCTTTTTGTGGCCCTACCTGTAATGCTTCTAAAACAAGGCTAACTTTAATACAGGTTCATTTGAGGACACTTGAATGTATGTAAATGTGAAAAAAATGAGCATCTGTACTTGGTGACTATAATTAGGAAGATATACTATATTAAGTATTATTGAAATTAAAAGCTTGTGCATTTAGTCAGCAGCATTCATTATTGTATGTAAGAATAACAAAGTAAATTTTAAATTTAGAGCTTGGGTTAGGGTTAGGGAGCTTAAGGATAGGCTGGCAGTGTTAAGAAAAGTAGGGAACTTGAGGAAAACGAGAAAAAAGGAGAAACATGCAAGGGCAGCATTATTTAGGAATCTATTTAATTTTGTGAAGACTTTTTTTTGGGTAAGGAGAAATCTGGAAGATTAAAAGTTGGAAAGAGGGAATTAGAGGAGCATTTCAATTGTGTGTGTACAGATAAAGATGAGGCAAAGGAGCTAGAGTTGCCACAGGATATTCCACCATTAAGTGAAATTGAGCGGCAAAATGGAGGTTTGGTGAGGTTCAAGCAGTGGTGCGTCATGCAAGGGCAGGTTCTGCTCCAGGGCCTAATGGTGTGCCATATCAAGTGTACAAGTATGCACATGAGGTCTTGAAGTTTTTGTGGAGTTTGATGGTTGTTGCTTGGAAGAAAGGGATCATTCCAAAAGAGTGGAGAAGGGCAAGTGGTATTCGTATCCCTAAAGAGAAAGATGCTGTGAGTATACAACAGTTTTGGCCCATAAGTCTTAATGTGGAGAGTAAGATTTTCTTTAGTGTAATAGCATGGAGACTTGTTGCTGCTTATTTGAAAGCAAACAAATGAATTGATACATCAGTACAAAAGGCAGGGGTTTCTGGTTTTGCAGGATGTTTGGAACATAGCATGATTTGGCATCAGATTCAGACAACTAAGAAAGAGGGTAGAGATTTAGCTAATTTCTTTGTTTCCCTAGATTTAACTAAAGCATTTGGCTCAGTGTCACATAAACTTATGTGTAAAGCTGAATTCTTGCTCGATGTACAATTTCACCATTAGCATTTACAATGGCAATGGAAGTAGTAATTGGGGTTTCTAAGCCCCCCCCCCCCCCCCCCAATCGGGGCTTACATGGATGACATGACAACGCTAACGACTACTGTGCCTTGCACACGGTGTTTGCTGGAGAAGCGATAAACGATCATCTAAGTTTGGCTAGGCTGAAAGTTTAAACCAAGCAAGTCTAGAAGTCTGTTGATTGTCAAAAAAAACTTGTGCAAGAACATTTTTTGATGGAAGGAGAAATGATCCCTACAGTACTGGATAGACCAGTGAAGAGTTTAGGTAGACGATATAGTGCAGTGCTAAACTATAGAGAACAAGTTGTGGGACTAAAAACTGAACTGGTGAAGGCTGTTAATAGCATTGATAGATCGTGTTTGCCAGGGAAGTTGAAATTGTGGTGTCTGCAGTTTGGCTTACTGTCTCGTATTAGGTGGCCATTGACAGTTTATGATGTTTCAGTCACAGAAGTAGAGAGGATAGAAGGAAGACATAAGGAAGTGTCTAGGGGTGCCGCAGTGTTTAAGTAGTGTGGCATGGTGTGGGAGAGAGGTACCGGAGTTACCACTCACAAGTTTAGTTGAGGAATTTAAATTGGCAAAGGTGAGTTGTGAGATGACTTTGTCAGGATCGAAAGATGCAGTGGTGAAAATAGCAGCGCCGATCACAAAAAGCAGGAAGGAAGTAGAACCCAAAAGTGGCTGTAAAGGTAGCCAGGAGTTCATTAGAACTAATGGATGTGATTGGCCAAGTACAATGCAGAAGGGTAGGCCTTGGGTCAGATGATTTGTGGAAAGCTTTTAGTAAGGCCACATCACCATAGAGAAGGCAAATAATGACTAGTTTTATTCATGAAGATGGGGCACAGTGTGCATTAGCAGCATCACAGATAAAACAAAGCCAGTGGCTTCGATGGGAGAATCTAGACAAGTGGAAGATTTCCTTGCCTCTTATGATGTCCTTCCAACACTGCAAAATCTTGGACAGTGAGTAGGTGAAGAACCTAGTTGTGGATTATGTACAGGTGTTGGCACGCTGAAGCATTTTCTATCAGCTTGTAAAATTAGTTTGTCACAGGGTAGGTACACATGGAGACATAATCAGGTGCTAAGGGTTTGTTTATTGGACAGCAAACGGCTAGAGGTTAATGCATTGACAAGTGGCTGTAGTAATAAAATTGTTTGGTTTGTGCATGAGGAGGAATGTTTTTAAGAATGGCTGCAAATATTGGTAAATGGGGTGAAGCACAAGATTGGAAATTGCTGGTGGACGTAGGAAAATAGCTGCAGGTCCCAGAATGCATTGTGTTAACTACATTGGGCCTCAATGTAGTTAACACAATGCATTCTGGGACCTGCAGACATGGTGCTCTACTCTGAAAGTAAACAGATAGTTTGTACCATTCAGCATTAATGGTGCCTTCACACATGTGCAAGTTACCCATGCCATGGGCACTAACGCCCCCTCATACCATCAGAAATGCTGGCTTTTGAACTTTGCGCTGATAACAATCCAGACAGTCCTTTTCTTCTTTTCTTGTAGATGAATCAACACACTGTGTTCACTGACAATGGGTTTCTGAAGTGTTCCTGAGCCCATGTGGTAATATTTGTTACAGAATGTTGTCTGTCTTTAATGCAGTGCCTTCTGAGGGTTTGAAGGTCACAGGCATTCAATGTTGGCTTTTGGCTTTGCCGCTTACTTGCAGAGATTTCTCTTTTGATGATATTATGGTTTGTAGATGATGAAATCCCTAAATTCCTTGCAACTGTATGTTGAGAAACATTGTTCTTAAACTGTTGGATGATTTGCTCACTCAGTTGTTCACAAAGTGGTGAACCTCACCCCATCCTTGCTTGTGAATGAATGAGCCCTTCGGGGATGCTCCCTTTATACACAATCATGACACTCACCTGTTTCCAATTAACCTGTTCACCTGTGGAATGTTCCAAACAGGTGTTTTTTGAGCATTCCTCAACTTTCCTCAACTTTTTTAACTGTTTGAACATTAAATATCTTGTCTTTGTCATGTATTCAATTGAATATAGGTTGAAAAGTATTTGCAAATCATCATATTCGTTTTTTATTCATGTTTTACACAACGTCCCAACTTCATTGGAATTGGGGTTGTAAATGTATAGTTTTTTACATAGAGTTAACTGTACCATTTGAGGTTGCAGTAGATGAAGCATTCAAAAAGAAGAAGCTGAAGTACTTGGGGCTGAGGTGAGGGAACATGGGTGGCAGGCACATGTAAGGCACCTTAGGGATTTGTAGCCAAATCAGTAGCAGTCAGTTGTGGATAAGAAGAGCACAGATTACTTGGGGAAATGCAGTGTAAAGATGCTATTGTGATTTTTGGGGATGTAGCATGTAAAGTTCACATTGAGCTGGTGGCACTGAGTATGAATTAATGGTGCCAGTGGAGTTAGGTACAGCCTTAGTCACCAGGGAGGTCAGGGTGGATTTATGATGGTAAAGGGTAAGGTAGGACTGTAAAGCTGGCTTGGAGGGGGGTTGGTCTGGGATGCCAAATTTCACTGTTGAGCATTCTGGAGGTGCCTACCTGATGAACCTGTAAAGAGCTAGTGATACAAGTGGTTGGTTTGGGTACTCATGGGCTGGGCTCCATGAGTAACTGTAGTTGTTAAGGGTAGCTGGTTGCTGATCGCATCATAAATGGCTACATCAACCTTAGTGTTGAGGTGTAGAATTCAACAGAAATTTTGGTGGCTGTTGGTAGAAGGAGAGCGTGGTAGGCCCTATGTGAAGCTCTATTGGTTTGGTATAGGATATTTTACATCTTATCTTGTGTATGATTATAATTCATTGCTAACTCTTTTTCAGTTAAAAATATGCCACTTTATATTGATTTGAGTTTAATGCGTTAACTGGTTGCATATAACAAAATAACATCAGCACACCTGCAGGTTGTTTTGCTAGTAAATGTGAAAATGTAACACATTTTGTTTTTGTACAACCAACTGAATCTTGAATCCTGTAAATTTGAAGCATGTATGCACTGTACATCAATGTGATGCATAAACAATGAGAGTTTCTATGCTCTCCATAGAATGGCATGAAATGAGTGATGGACCATCCCTGAATACTTGACATGAGTTAGAGTGGCATTTGTGATCCAGAAGTTATCAATTTAGTACCTGACCTCACTAACGTTGTTGTGGTTGAATGCAGTTGGATACTCACAGAAATGCTGAAACATGGAAAAGATTTCCCAGAAGATTAGAGGCTGTTACTGCAGCAAAGTGTTACATACTACCTATTAATATGCTTAATTTCAGAGGAAATATTTACATATAGTGACAGTATGATGTTTAAAACAAACAAAAAATTTTCCCTCTGAGCTGGAGTTTCTTTGGAGTTTAAATATCTGGGCGGATTCTACGATTAAGTAGAATTTCTTAAAGATTAGCTCCTTTTCAAGCTTCTCACACATGTGCTTCATGCTTCACTGAGCTGTGCACGTTCCTTTAATGCATATGACCAGTGTGTCTTTCCCATTTCTTGTGGATGAGAAAACTGACTCTTGCCAGTCTCTTAGGTGACAAAGGTGCTCTAATGAACGTTGAATTGCCTGAGGCACATAAACTTACAAATGCTGTCATGTCGTACACAAACACAAACTGGAAAAAGCCTGATGTGTTTGACTAGAAGGGTCATTTGTGCAGACCCTGTCCAATGACAGGGGCTCATGTCAAGGATGATACTACTTTCACTCCTTGTAAACAAAGGACAGTTTCTATTCATCAGTGAAGCGAGACACCTATGTCTTTTGCTGTTTTGACCAGGTATGCTTAACCTTTAGGTGTCTGATTAGTGCAGGTGGTTAGTAAAGCTACAATGCTTCAGCATTAAACATTTGGGATTCACTAAACTTCCAGTAAGAATTTTTAGCACAAAATAGCTGAGAAAAAAATGTAAAATTCCCTTTAGATATAAAAATTGCTTAGTATTTTTTGTTCTGGCCATTTGAGCAAAACACACCTAGGCAGTAAACTCTGAAAAGTCACCCAGAATGGAGGAGCAGCGGTTGGCCATTTTCTCCTGAACCCTTTAGATATCTAGATGAATTTGAGCAATTCCACTTTCAGCACAGCAAACAAAACACTGACTACCAGGCAGATGCTCTGAATAGATGAAAACTACAAACAAAACTGGACATGCATGAACTCATTACTTGATGTTATTGATGTACTGATGCTATTAATGTTATTTGTATGTATTCTACTAATTTGAGCATATAATGCACGTATACCATTCCCATACAAACTGATTTTAAAATATAACGTAGCGTACTTAAAACCGGTATACACAGGCTCTAAATGTTCTTGAGAGAATTTAAAACGATTTGTATGACCAAGACTTACCTATGCGTCCAAACATTTGTTGCACACTCCTTTAATATTAGAACAATGCATTAAAAAGCATAATGTATATAAAAAAGTCAAAAACACATTTGGTGGACAGGGATGTAGGTTAAAATACAGCAGTGTTAAAGACATTTGGGATGTATAATAGTGATGTGGTGTTAATAGGGTGTGCACAGAACTTAAAACTTTAAATTTGATTTGGTCACTCTTAAGGTCCCAGAGTGGTCTTACCCTTTTATTTATTTATTTATATATTTATTTATTTAATTGTTTCTTCTGAAGGTGGGATAGCCCCCCCCCCCCAACCGCCCTCCGTCACATCAGTCATAGGCAGTGTTGCCACGATAGCAGGATATTGACAGGTGTGACAAGACTTTGATTACAGCGTCAGCCGCAGGGCTGGGGCTCATCATCTGTCAGCTCTCAGCTCTGAGCTCAGCTCTGCTGGTCTGACGGCACACACACAAACATGGAGAGACAGGGGTGGAGGGAAGGAGAAAAGAATCATTAAATCATTAAACTTCCCTCTGCATTCCAGTGTACTTAAGCTAGACTCCTGACATCCAAATGCACTACAATTTAGAACAACCAGGTACAGCACAACACGCAGCGCCTAGGAATCCAGTCACCTTAACATCCCCTCCAACACTGACTGTTTAGACATGTCTCAATACGGTCCAACTGTCCAATATTATTAAGATGTTATTAATATTAAATATTAAGATAGGTGTAGGTTGAATGAAGTATTTTATTGTCCTTCTATTATTAGGTTACCCTATATGCTGCTGCAAAGTGTTGCTTTCCCTTTTGTGTAGTAAATAAGGAACTTACACATTTTTACACAAATATATTGCTCAGCCTTTCAAATTTGTCTTGACTGAACAGGAAAACTATTGATATATATCAACAGAGTAGCAAGTACTATGTGGATGGAGGATCATTCTCAGCACTGCTGTCACACTGATGTGGTGAGTGGCTCAGACAGCTGTGCTGGTGTAGCTTTTAAACCCCTCAGTTTCACCAAAACATTTTAAAAAAATCTAGTCAATAGTGTTCCGTGTCATGTGACCACTGATAAAGGACTAGAGGTTGAATTACATAATTTTGCAAACAGATGAGCTATAGTGGGCGGCACGGTGGTACAGCAGGTAGTGTCGCAGTCACACAGCTCCAGGGGCCTGGAGGTTGTGGGTTCATTTCCCGCTCCGGGTGACTGTCTGTAAGGAGTTGATATGTTTTCCCCGTGTCCGCATGGGTTTCCTCCGGGTGCTCCGGTTCCCTCCCACAGTCCAAAAACACACGTTGCAGGTGGATTGGCGACTCAAAAGTGTCCGTGTGTGTGTGTGTGTCTGTGTTACCCTGTGAAGGACTGGCGCCCCCTCCAGGGTGTATTCCCGCCTTGCGCCCAATGATTCCAGGTAGGCTCTGGACCCACCGCGACCCTGAATTAGATAAGTGGTTACAGATAATGAATAAATGAATGAGCTACAGTCTCTAAGTTTGAGAGTTACCATTGTGTTCAAAACCCCCAGCAGCATTGCTGTCTCTGATCCACTTTTACCATCACAACACACATGCTGAGAATGATTGCCACCTGAAAAATCTGCTCTGTGGTTATCTTCTGGAGGTTCTGATCATGGTAGTAAAGGGGATTAAGAGGATTAAGTATGTATGCAGGGCAACGAGTAAACTAGTTTCTAACTACTGAACCAGGTGCACCTGTGTGGTTAGTGGAGGTGATAAAATTGGCAAAGAGTGTGCAACATTCAAATATAAGATTTATGATCTGGATGTACATACTGTTCTGTTACATGTTCACAGATGTAGTCATGTACACATACATATGAGTGTGTGTGGGAACTTTGTTCATAGAATTGATTTTTTGACTGCTTTAACTTATGTCTTACAGAGGAATTGTCTGGGTGCACTGATTTCAGATGGAGATTAAGTTATATCCACTGCGTTTCAAGCTTTACCATCAGACATGAAGCAGTTCAATATATTATACAGTATCTGTAGCTTGTTTGGTTATTTGATGTCTGGCGCATCAGACAGACCATTTCTGTTTATGTCACACTGAAAACTTTGAACTCATTTAGGATGCAGAGCACTTGAAAATGATGGACAACTTTTGTATTTTAAGTGTTCTTTGAAATAATTTTTTCACAGTTATTTCAAGACACAATGCATGGGTTTATGGAAGGACTGTCTCCTGCATAAAAATGGACAGCTGGTGTTTGACTGGAGCAGACATACTTTGCAGATGTATATGTGCAGATGACAAGACAACTAGGTCCACATTCTCATCCAGAGGAAATACTCTCTATGTCTATTAAAATTCCAGGATACAATACAAAAAATGAATTCACACTGACTGTTAGACTTGCTGTGATGGACTGGCACCCTGTCCACGATGTGCTGGGAGATTCCAGGTAGGCTCTGTCCTCTGGAGTGATGTAGCGCTAGCCAGAACCTTTAGGGTGAGTAGGAAAAACCTTTATTTACACCCTTGACTTTAGAGTATTGTTCATATGGGGTTTCCACAAACTTGGTTCATGTTGCTGTTATTGTGTATGTTGTTTCTATAAATCGGCCTTGAATACAAGAAAAGAGTCGTGTGTTATAAGTCTATTTTTTAATAATATTTTGAAACAAAATGCACATAAGGAATAACATAAAAAAACACCTGACCACATTTCATTTCAAAACAGAGGACGGGGAAGAGAACTGTAGGAGCTGAGTGTGGGGAAAAAAAGATGTTACCCAGCCTGCAAAAGTGTGGAGGGGCTTTGACAGACACGTCTCACGCAGGCTGACAGCTCTGTCAATAGCCCCAGGATGGCAGGCCTGATTGACAGCAAGCAGGTGGTGGCTGAATGGAGTTGTCAGGCCAACTGTCAATCAACAGCATTGCCGTGGAAACAGGAGAGGCAGTGCAGCTGTCCAAGGTGATCTGTTGTTTTTCCGAGTCAAAAACATGCGTAGCAGTACACTGTCATATACCAAAAGATCCAGTAGTTGGGGGGAAGGGGCAGAAGTGGAGCTTGTAGATATGCCACCTTCTTTACAGCTGGAAGCATTCACATTTCATGTTTTTTAGAGAACCTAACATTAATTTACCAATCTGTTTAATGTACAATGAAGCAAATCTACTTTTCTGGACTAAAATAAATACAAATAAGGCTTAGAAGTATTTTCAAAATATTTTTTTTTGTTGCCAGTGTTGAAGTGTTAGAGCTAAACACTATCTGAGGACTGTATGTTGATCCTCAAATAAATGTGTTAAGCACCTTACTAATGAGTGTGTAATTGCAATGAAAGGCTATTACCTCGAGATGAGCATCAGATGTTTCAATTACATGACAAAACAGCCTCTCTGAAGTGTCATATCCTACTAGAGTCAGTGGTATTACCTGAGGTAGTATATTAGATATACAACTCTTGCCAGTCATTTAAGAAGATGGAGAGAGAGAGAGAGAGAGAGAGAGAGAGAGAGAGAGAGAGAGAGAGAGAGAGACTCCCAAAATGCCTAACACACAGCATGTCATCAGTGTCCTGGTCTAAGGAGAAAGTGGACATAGAGCTCACAGGCATAGAGGAAATCATTAGTGTAATCTTCATTGCTTTGACAGACTCAGACACACATGACCTCCACTACTGCAGGGGAGAATAGAGTCTAAGTGACTCTAGTGCTGTGCAACTGACTGGACACTGGTCACCTTTGTTGTGAGATGTAACATGGTTTGGATGAATCACAATGAACTTGGCCTCACCTGGCCAAGTTTCAGTAAAAAATAATAACTTTAGCCCTTACATAATGCACCAATACAATTTTAAAGTAATAAAGACAGAAATTTTAACCTGTTTAAACAGCATTAGTTAGCCATTGTGTTAGCTGCTAACATGACTAAAAATCACACTCTCACTTTAGCATATGCCAAATAACCTCAAACTGATTTATTTATCTTGTTTCCAACACTATAATCTTTAAAAGCAGACAATTATAATCATACACAAGATAAGATGTAAAATATCCTATGGCAATCCATTAGAGCTTCACTTAGGGCCCACCACTCTCTCTTCCAACCTGCAGCCACAAAACTCCTGTTGAATCCTACACCTCAACACTAAGGTTGATGTGGCTGTTTATGATCCGATCAGCAACCAGCTACCCTTAACAACTACAGTCACTTATTAAGCCCAGCCCATGAGTACCCAAACCAACCACTGTATCACTAGCTCTTCACAGGGGTCATCAGATAGGCACCTCCAGAAAGCTCAACAGTGATCTCCACTGGTCTTAGGGTGTGCCTGCCACCCACGTTCCCTCACGTCATCCGCCAAGTTCGTGTACTTCAGCTTCATCTAATGCATCCTCAAATGGTACAGTTAAATCTATGAAATAAACTATCCATTTACATAACCAATTCCAATGAAGTTGGGACGTTGTGTAAAACATAACTTTAAAACAGAATACGATGATTTGCAAATACTTTTCAACCTATATTCAATTGAATACACGACAAAGACAAGATTCAAACAGTTAAGAAATTTGAGGAAAGTTGAGGAATGCTCAAAAAACACCTGTTTGGAACATTCCACAGGTGAACAGGTTAATTGGAAACAGGTGAGTGTCATGATTGTGTATAAAGGGAGCATCCCCGAAGGGCTTATTCATTCACAAGCAAGGATGGGGTGAGGTTCACCACTTTGTGAACAACTGAGTGAGCAAATCATCCAACAGTTTAAGAACAATGTTTCTCAACATACAGTTGCAAGGAATTTAGGGATTTCATCATCTACAATCCATAATATCATCAAAAGAGAAATCTCTGCAAGTAAGCGGCAAAGCCAAAAGCCAACATTGAATGCCTGTGACCTTCAAACCCTCAGAAGGCACTGCATTAAAGACCGACAACATTCTGTAACAAATATTACCACATGGGCTCAGGAACACTTCAGAAACCCATTGTCAGTGAACACAGTGTGTTGATTCATCTACAAGTGCAAGTTAAAACTCTACCATGCAAAGTGAAAGTCATATATCAACAACACCTAGAAATGCCGCCGGCCTCTCAGGGCCCGAGCTCATCTGAGATGGACTGACACAAAATGGAAAAGTGTCCTGTGGTCTGGTGAGTCCACATTTCAAATTGTTTTTGGAAATCATGGACGCCGTGTCCTCTGGGCCAAAGAAGAAAAGGACTGTCTGGATTGTTATCAGCGCAAAGTTCAAAAGCCAGCATTTCTGATGGTATGAGGGGGCGTTAGTGCCCATGGCATGGGTAAATTGCACGTGTGAAGGCACCATTAATGCTGAATGGTACAAACTATCTGTTTACTTTCAGAGTAGAGCACCATGTCTGGCCTCAATGTAGTTAACACAATGCACTCTGGGACCTGCCGCTTTTTTCCTACGTCCACCAGCAGTTTCCAATCTTGTGCTTCACCCCATTTACCAATATTTGTAGCCTGTGCCATTCTTAAAAACATTCCTCCTCATGCACAAACCAAACAATTTTATTACTACAGCCACTTGTCAATGCATTAACCTCTAGCCGTTTGCTGTCCAATAAACAAACCCTTAGCACCTGATTATGTCTCCATGTGTACCTACCCTGTGACAAACTAATTTTACAAGCTGACAGAAAATGCTTCAGTGTGCCAACCCCTGTACATAATCCACAACTAGGTTCTTCACCTACTCACTGTCCAAGATTTTGCAGTGTTGGAAGGACATCGTAAGTTGCTCCCATTAAAAACTTAATACGACTTGCCTCCATCACCCACAACTCTTGCCAGGAAATCTTCTACTTTAATAGATTCTCCCATCGAAGCCACTAGGTTTGTTTTGCCTGTAACGTTACTGTTGTGACAAATGTTAATGAAGTACAGAACTGTTTGAATATCAGAGGACACCCTTCAATTAATTTCCAGTAAAAATACAAATTCTTTAAGGAAAAAAATTAAAGTGAATAAATAAAACATGTGCTTAAAATTTTATCAAAATGTATATAGTCCTTGCAAACATGCAAGATCTTTTCTGCATGGTGACTGGTGATGACAATTTAGTGATCTACCAGGGAGATATTCCTCATGCATTTCCCCCATTGCCAGATTACTTAAGTTAAAGTCAAGTTTAACTCATAGGAGAGGAGCAGAATGCTCCTATTGGACTGTACTTTGGGCTAAGTTAATTCTGAAATCCTGCTTTGGGGACAACACCCCTATGGGTCCCAAACATTGCCAACATCAGAAACCAGAGAGACAAGAATACAAATAAGTGCACCAGTCCTTGAAAAACAACAGGGTTTTTTTTTTCATTATTCCTCTGGTAAGATACCAATTGAAAACTGTGAGTCAGAAAGGATGTGTAGCTGCCAGACAAAGTTTTTTGTTTAAAGGAAATAAAACAAGAATATTGCTGTTGCAGAATAATGCAATGATCACAGACGTCAACATCATTCAGTAATTATCTAAATTATGAGAAGCAGAAAATACAACTAAGTTCAATGAATGACTTTTGGAGGTGCAGAGAAATATCCGTTAAGATTTCAGATGAAATAAATGAAAATATGTTTTTTTTTAATAAATGGAAGCTCTAATGAAGGCAGAGATTGGGGACACTGAATACTGATATTTACAATAAAATTTTGTTTAGCTGCTGAAATGTTCATTTACTATATTTTAAACATAATCATTCTATATCTTAAATGTTTTGGATTTAAAGTTGTTTTAACAGCAATTCAAAGCTGTAACATTCTGCTCTATGTGAACATTGTACAGTGCCAAATCGTAGTTTAAAGGTGCCATTTCCTTGGGTTTGATCGTCTCCTGTCTGTGGGTAACCTTTATTTTCCTTTCCCCACATACCATATGAGTGTTGAAAAAGAGCTAATTGTTGGTTCAGCTGAACAAAACTTCAGAGCATGTAGCATTAGCTCCAGTAGCTGACTCAGGTTCTGTCTAAGTCTAAATGCCAATGAGGTGATGTGCTGATGGATAGTTGCAATCAAACAAGCCACCAATACAGGAGAAAACACAGGGATTGATGAAGAGAGTAGAGCTCCTCAAAGGGCTCAATAGTCATCTAACTTTTGAACATTACTTTAGTAAGTTGCATCACTGGCACTCTTCTGGATTTCTTGTCACAGTTCAGAAGTAGGACATGTTCAAGCATGGCAATAAAGGACACTTAAAGAAAAAAAACATTGTTGGAATGTGCTTGGAATGATTATATTACTTCCATACAGGGTAAATAATATGTTATTTTTATATATGAGAATTCCTCTACACCAACTGTACCAAGTCTATTCCTAAATATCCATTTGATTTCATTCTGCTCTGGACAAGTCAGTAATGCCTGAAAATTGGAAAGTAACCAGATCCATTGATGTTCAATTAGTTAGTTTATTTCATTTTATAGAACATTCATATTTACAAAATAAAACTTTTAATTAGAAGAGAAAATAAATTATTTATAATAAAACAAAAATGTTAATAATAGTAACTGAAAAGGTGTAGGCTGAGACTTATTTTGCCTACCCTTTTTAACCTTTCTTTTAAGTTCTTAACAATACAGAGTCCTGTTCACAGAAAGAAAAACATGATATTATATCATACATATAATAAATAATTTCTCATCTTTATAAGTTTCTACTATCTTATTCATTCTTTCATTCATTATCTGAAACTGCTTATCCAAACAAGGTTGGCAGCAGGGCCGGGGCCTACTCGGAATCACTGGGCACAAGGCGGTAACACCCTGGAGGCGGCGCCAGTCCTTCACAGGGCAACACACACATTCACTCACACACTCACACCTACGGACACGTTTGAGTTGCCAATCCACCTATGTGGGGGTTTTTTTGGACCGTGGGAGGAAACTGGAGCACCTGGAGGAAACCCTCAGGGACACGGGGTGAACACACAGAACTCCTCACCTGGAGCAGGACCTGAACCCACAACCTCCAGGTCCCTGGAGCTGAGTGACTGCGACACTACCTGCTGCACCACCTACTGCCCCTACTACATTATTTTTAAACATTTAAAAAAATTTGCTAAGTGAGTTTCAATGTCAATGCTGTGTGAAGATTGACCAAGTCACTAATGTTTAAGGCCTTTAAATAAATAAATAATAATTTTTTTGGTTCATAATAATTTAATTACGTGTTGTTTTCAAAATAATTTATGATCTATTATGACACCTCAAACTTTGTTTTCATAGACCCTCTCTATTTCAACATCATTAATCTTAATTTTAGCATTTTTCTTGATTTGTCGATTTCCAAATATTATAAATTTGTTATACTGAAATTCAACGATAACTTATCAATCCATTCTTTAAACATGTTTAGTTCCCGTCCCACGGCGTTTAGAACTTTTTCCAGAGAAATATAAATTAGTATCATCAACAAATAAAACACATTTCAACAATTTAGATACTTTACAGATGTCATTAATGTACAAATATTAACATAATTAATTAATTTTAGTCCTAGCACTGAACCTTGCAGAACCCCATGTGATCTTCATTAGTTTAGATTTGTTTTTGTTTATTTGTGCATATTCATATCTATCATCAAGGTAACTCTTAAGCCATGAGTATGCTACTTCATTAATTCCATATCTCTCCAGTTTATTCAGTAGTAAGTCAAGATCAATAGTGTCAAATGCTATTTTAGGTCTATAACCACCCCAATGGAATATTCTATTTGTCTATTGGAGTGGAAATTTCCATCTACCGGCTGCATCACTGCCATTCAGGTGGACACATTTGCTTTAAAACCATACTGAGGATCATTCAATAAACTGTGTTTATGACTCATCAAGCCTGTCTACAAATATTTTTTCTAATTTTTTTGAGAACTGGGGGAGCAAAGAAACAGGTCTATAATTGGAGAATTGTCTGTATCCATTATTGTATATATGAATTATTTTTGCTCTTTTCATTTTATTAGGAAATATACCTGTTTTAAAAGACTGATTGCAGATGTGTTATTGGTTTCATCGTGGATTCTATATTTTTTACCAATAACATACACATTTCAGTCCAGTCTGTACATATTTTATTTTCAAAATGATTTACTATATCCAGTGTTTTCTTTTCCTCAGTTCCCCTAAGAAATGTCTCCAGAATGTGCAGTCCTATAGGAGGGTTTTTACTAAGGAGGAAAATAAATAAAAAAAAATAAAAATAAAAAACTGTGACGTGTACTTTATCTCCCTCTAGTGACTGTGTCTCAGCAACACAACAGAAAAGCAGACAAGGAAAATATGCTGTTAGGCTTTTCGACTGGCACACTATATCTGACATATGCCAGGGCCTTGACCATAAAGGAAGAAATACTAAGCTGAATTCAAGTTAATATATTTTACTGATTATTATATTCAAGTTAATATATTTTGATTTTTTGAGTTTTGAGTATACTGAGCAACAGCAACAAAAAAGTTCACAGTGTAAGCTCTTCCTATAATACTCACCTAAAGAAATGACTTAAGGCAGTGAGAAATTTTATAGGCAAAATCATTTATTCACCTTCCAGTTAACATTTGTAGGCTGTCACAAAAAAACTGATCTACATTCAAAACTGGAAACAAAGCAAAGAACAATTACAAAATAAGCTCTATAGAAATCATAAAGCCAAAGCAGACTTTCTTGCAGGGTTGAAAAGCTTCTGTAAGGTAGAAAATATTAAACATCTCAGCACTGAGGCATGTCATCACAACAGTGAAGACAACAAACAACCATGTGTCGTGTAAGATTTCTAATGCTATTATTTTATGTTCACATTGATAACTTACGTGGCCTAGAGGATCACCCAAGGCAAAGGCAAACAGTATGTTTGAAAAGGTAGCAAAAGTGCCAGGACAATTCAGCAGAGAGGAGAGGTCACACATGGGTAACAATCCACACTGCCATAATTCTTACAAGACAAAGAAAAGTGTATGTGTAAAAGATGCATAGCACACAGAGCAAATTCAGTAGAAACAGAGTGGACAGGCTCGAACCGGTACACAGTACAACAGCACAGAGATAAGAGACAGGGCAGGACAAAATTGAACAACCGAATCTAACCCAGTGTTACCGTCATACAAAAAGAGTTTAAAAAGTATTCGGGAAGGTGGCTCTGTCACTTCTGCTGCAACCGGGCAGCTTTGAACTTTGAAACTCTCTTGGGCACATCCTGGGGTACTTCTGAGCCCACCTCTTCCTGCTTTCTCTCAAGAATTGTGGGCAGTGCAGGAGGGGCAATGGTCAGATGAGGGATAGAGGAGGGCAGTGGATCCTTCTCAACCACTGTGCCTGAAAAAGCCTAAAAAAATAAAGCATTACAGTGAGCCCAGACAAACAAACATATGGGAAGAAACAAAAGACTAGACAAGCATTATAGAAATCTTTAATAAAACTGCAGATTATTAGAGGATACAGTATGGCTGAAATGAACTTTCTGTATGTTTTAAATTCACTGTATGAATTACATTAATAACACATTCATAATTTGATTTTTGTTTTGTTTTGTAACACATTCGCTCTGTGTTTACTCTCATGCAGTTAGCTTTCTCCCAATGTAACGGAGCTCTCGTCCGTTCCATGCTGAGGACATTTTAGAGAACCAGGAACAAAAGCACAGACAATTTATATGGTTTTAAGGACTTTTTTATTCAACTCTCTGTGATCATGGCGGCGCCTGTCCAGCACACTTATTTTCTGAACTCTGAAAAATAAACACAAACGATCATGCTTATCTCACACTATTCAGGGTGGCCAACTGAGGGTGTTGATGATTTCTACTTTGTGTAAGCATTATCTGGGCATATTTAACTGAAATAATAGTTTCAATGTGGGTCTGAAATGAGTTTGACTGACTGGTTTCTTCCAGCATGCTGGTGACCTGCTGTGAGTCACGGGCACAGGGGGTTGATGGGGTATGTAGTCCTGAGTGTGTGCTAAAGTTAGGATTGTACCATCCTCCATATTAAGCAGAGGGGGGTGAGTTCTCTCAAGTTTCCTACTTGTATTTTGTTTGTTATGTTATTGCATGAATGTTTTAAATAAGGGTTTGTTTAGTTAAAACAGCATTGAGTATTAAAAGTGGTTTTAATTGAATTAAGAAAGATAGGTTATGGTTAAACCCTACAATTTGTAAACTTACCTGTATTTGGGCCAGGCCTATAGCCTAAAGGTATTTAAGGGGGAACTCCGATTTTTCGGCTGGCTGGATGGGGATGCAGACCTTAATATTTTGATTGATAAGATACTATATTAAGTGTTGATTTTCTTTGACTGTTGGTACTTGGGTGAAAATAAAACTTCTGGTGCATGTGAACTCCTGGTTGTGAATCAGTTTTCGACCACCACTCAGCTATCCTGCAACACCCAGTTTGGAGCTAATTCCACCTTAATAAGTCAATATAACCCACCTATGGAGCAAAAGTAGAGCAACATCACCTCAGGCCATTGTGCTGCTCCTCTGTTGTGTGTGAACTGTATTTATTACAAGTTCGTTCTATTTGTTCGCTTTCAAAACTGACACATTATTATTATGGGGTGTTTGTTGAGCTGTCAGGGTTACAGTAGGGCTTTTCCTCCATAAACACTAAAATCTATTAGTACCTACCCATGATGTAGTGCACGTAATTATTGTACATCACACATCAGCACCATGTAATGTGTCTGGAATCAAATATATCCTATAATATCACCCTAGCAGAACAGAAAATATTTCTATCCAAATTACAACTACGAGCTTTTAATAACGTTTTATAACAAAAACGAAGCATTTTAACATGCACCTTCAATTCTTACGCAATATACTATACTCACTGATAAATCACCATCCTTTATTGTAGAGTACTGATGCTAATCTTAGTGCCATTTAAATACATTACTGATACAGACAACATCCTGATTTAAGAATTACAAAACACAGTACTGAGTACCTCAAAGCGTCCGTTAGGGTGCAGGCTTATACTTGTTGGGCTGTCCTCTTCTGTAATTCCATCACTGGTGTCACTGTGGGTGGCTTCATCATGGCTGTATGTGCGGCCAAAGTAAGCACGCCTTTCTTCAAAATCTGCTGCACTGCTCTCACTGGTGTCACTGCACACACTGTTCTCACGGCTGCGTGACTTCAAAATGGATTTCCTTGGAACCGGCTCGCCATTCACCACATCCACAAATACCCTACAAATATACAGGTCTCAAAACATGTAAAACCACATCTACAATAAGTCCTTATCACAGTGGTGTGAATGTGAATAATAACACAGCTCTTTTCTGGATTTTGAACAGTTTTGATTACATTTAGAAAAACATATGCTCATATGTTCTATAAAATATGAAACACCTTGCTAGCAAAGCACATACTAGGTATCTGTAATTCCATTCAAAAAGTGAAACTTGTATATTATACTCATTCATTACACACAGACTGATTTATTTCAAGTGTTAATTTCTTTTAATTTGATGATTATAACTGACAACTAATGAAAACCCCAAATTCAGTATCTCAGAAAATTAGAATATTGTGAAAAGGTAGAATATTGAAGACACCTGGTGCCACACTCTAATCAGCAAATTAGCTCAAAACACCTTTTGACACCTTACACCATTGACACCTTACACAAGCAGCGCAAGATGCAAAAAAATCATGGCAAAGAGGCTGGCTGTTCACAGATCTCTGAGTCCAAGCACATTAATAGAGAGGTGATGGGAAGGAAATGATATGGTAGAAAAAATTGTACAAACAATAGGGATAACCGCACCCTAGAGAAGAATGTGAAACAAAACCCATTCAAAAATGTGAGGGAGATTCACGAAGACTGGACTGCAGCTGGAGTCAGTGCATCAAGAACCACCACACACAGACGTATGGAAGACATGGGTTTCAGCTGTCGCATTCCTTGTGTCAAGCCACTCTTGAACAAGAGACAGCATCAGATTTGTCTCGCCTGGGATACAGACAAAAAGGACTGGACTGCTGCTGAGTGGTCCAAAGTTACGTTCACTGATGAAAGTAAATTTTGCATTTATTTTGGAAATCAAGGTCCCAGAGTCTGGAAGAAGAGACGAGAGACACAGAATCCACGTTGCTTGAGGTCCCGTGTAATGTTTCCACAGTCAGTGATGGTTTGGGGTGCCATGTCATCTGCTGATGTTGGTCCACTGTGTTTTCTGAGGTCCAAGGTCAATGCAGCCATCTACCAGGATGTTTTAGAGCACATGCTTCCTGCTGCTGACCAACAGGATTTCATTTTCCAACAGGACTTGGCACCTGCACACAGTGCCACAGCTACCAGTACCTGGTTTTAAGAAAGGGATGGTATCCCTGTTCTTAATTGGCCAGTGAACTTGCCTAACCTTATGCCAGACCCGACAATGCAGAAGAGCTAAGGCCACTATCAAAGCAACCTGGACTATAATAACACCTGAGCAGGGCTGTAGACTGATCGACTCGATGCCACGCCGCATTACTGCAGTAATTCAGGCAAAAGGAGCCACAGCTAAGTATTGAGTGCTGTTCATGTTCATACTTTTTAGTTGGTCAGCATTTCTAGAAATGCTTTATTTGTATTGGTCTTTATTCTAATTTTCTGAGATACTGAAATTGGGGTTTTCATTAGTTGTCAGTTATAATCAACAAATTAGAAAGAAATAAACACTTGAAATTTATCAGTCTGTGTGTAATGAATGCGTATAATATACAAGTTTCAGTTTTTGAACGGGATTAGTGAAATTAATCAAATTTTTCATGATATTCTAATTTTATGACCAAAAATGTTATAGTACAAATAATCAATCCAAATAAAGGCGCACACAAAAAAAGTGTCTCAAAACACACACATCCGCTATGTAAAACTAAACATACAGGGTTTTTTTAACAATGCAGATCAGGCAGGAACTGACTAATGCAAATGTTGTAGAGTAAAAAGTATGAGTGAACTGCTACCTGTAGATATCTGCCGGAGTTGTAATTTTAAGATGCTCATGAATAGAGTGGCCATTGCTTTTGCCATTCTTTTTCTTCTTCTTCCCTTGTTGTTTCTGCTCTTTCCTCTCGCTAAACTTCAGAGTGGTGTTTTTCCCTGTGTTTATTCGAACCTACAAAACAGGTCAGACAAACAATTACCTTTCTTAGCTGTTACAATGAGAGCTATGGCTTCAGGTGACATTTTGAAAACAGAGTTCATTAAAAAAGGATAATAATTTTGTGACTTTACTTTTTTGGGCTCAACAGTGTGAGAGAAGTAGATAGTTGGCAGACTGTTGTCTTCCTCCTCTTCTTTTTGCACTTCATCGTCTTCTTTAACCTCATCAAGCTTTGTGACGCCATTGACCTGTTCCACATTAGGGGGAGAAGCCTGGTCCTCACTGTGGCTGTGGCCATTAACATGGACTGCCTTACCAGAGTCTGCCTCCTTCTCTTCCTCAGATGAAGATGAAGTGCTGTCCTCTCCATTGGTATCTGTGCTGTCCAATCTGACAGACAGATAGGATCAAGTTCAATGCTTTCACACTCAAGAGATATTTAGGTAAGCTATATCACAGAAATATTAACTTTTATAACACACGTTTAGTCTACAGGAATGGGTAGTTCAAGTGAACCTTAAACCATTTCAGGACCACAATTACAGTAAATAATTGACAGGTCAACATCAAGAATGAAAGGACAGTCACAATTACAGAACAATAACACAAAAGAAAATATTGAGAAATCTGGATTGTGATATATCCTCTGTGCTGCTATAAAATTATAGTTACATACATTGTTACTTCAGGTTTTAGTGTTGTATTTTTCCATATTCTTCCAAATAATCTTAGTGCTGGTATCTCAGGGGACATGCATTAATTATAAAGATCTCCATTTTGGGAACTAAACTGGGAAGTTTTCTGTATTGTTGTGCTAACCTATAAATTTGTTTATATGCCTTTCTGAATTTATCTTTATCAATTTACATTTATCAATTTATAAGTTCCTCTCACCTGTCCCTTTCATCCTGCTCCTCTTCCAGACGCTCCAGCTCATCCAGCCGAGCCCACAGCTCATCCTCAGACAGTACTCCTTTACTGCTCTCTTTGTCTTTACTCTCCTCCTCTGTCTGCAGCACATACTCCTCCTTGGGTCTGGAGTTGGGCTTGTGGGCCACACGGTGTTTACCTGACAAAGTTTTAGTATTAAGATATAGTTGTATTAAAGACATTTTTATTTTCAAGATGGACTACTTCAATGAAGACAGACACATTCAAGAGACAAGGTACTGTGCAAATCCGGGGCACTGAACTATTCACTTGAATCCCAACTTATCTAAACCTATATTTCATTTTCATTGTTCACTCTCAATTGACAAAACATAGACATGACTTATTATTTCACTAGCCTGAAGTCTGGAGTTACCTTTGGTAAATTCTTCCTTTTCTCCCACCTCCTCTCTAATGTCAACAAATTCTCCTTTACCCTGTAAAGAGGGCAGAGATTGTTGTTGGTTTTTTTTTTTTTTTTTGTATATGAAGTCTTGAAACTGTACCGTAAATAAAGTGACAGACTTACACAAGTCATTTTTTCAATATCTTCTGTGAAAACTGCTCTGTCCTTAAAGTTCTTCATCGTTTTGTGCAAATCATCAAGTTTGCTCCTCACATCTGGTGGAAAAACACACTTTCAGGGTGTGACATTGATAATTATTTTCTTGGAGAGCAGAAGACCTTGTACAATCCCTCAATATTCATTCAATTGATCTAGACATGAAAACAAATCCAAACTCACGTTTTTTTCTGTTCTCTACAAGCATATTTGCCTGTTTAGCAGAACACTTTGCAAACCAGTTGTCTCCGAGGAGGACTGTCAGCTCATTGGTGTGAACCAGCTTCCCAGGCATGAACGCCAAAGGGCCGAATGGTACCTAACATGTTCAACAGACATAAAAGAAAAAGTACACACATACAAACCTTGAACAACTGAGGGGAGACAAAAGGACTCTGAGTACTCTGCCTCAACACAATGGAAAAAGGGCAATCAACAGACTTTCAAGCCCTTCATGATCTAGACCAGGTGCGTTGTTGAAGGGAATAGTTAATCTGTGGGCCTTCAATATTACAATTAAAAAAAAGCAACATGTAAGGGCTAGGACTCACAAACATTAGAGAAATACAATCATTTTAATAAATATAATCAAGAAAATGACAAAGTAATACATTCATTACTGTTAGCTTGGATAAATTCATAAAGTAAATACAGTTATATACCATTATATCATAGGAGAGCTTATCAGGCAATGTGTCAAGGCGCTCTTGCAGACTTTCATAGTCTTTCTCCACTTTTTTCCTGATAAAAAAAGGAAATAAGGTCATATACAAATTAAATGGAATTTGTTTTTTCAAATGGTCTAATATTAAGACAAAATCATCTACACCGTAGGTGATATATACAGCAAGGAATACATGTGCTATATAAGCAACAACATTGTAATTAAATAAACGAATGCTATCCAAATGAGGAATATAATAAACAAAAAATAAAAAAATAAAAATTAGGCTAAACAAAGGTCAGAGGAATGACCATGACCCAAATAAATCTCAAGTAAGGACACTCACCAGTGTGTGATCTGACCTTTGCAGTCTATGACCACCTGTTGTTGGGACAGCAGACATTTGTACTTCAGTCACAGAAGTAGCTCCATTACAGAAAACTGAGTGTTAGAGGTAACAATTCTTAAGGACAAATTTACCAAAGGAGCAAGATGGCCAACATGTGCTGGGCGCAATAAACAAAAACATTATGTTATTTCTTCCTCCACTACGTGTGAAATATTCCACTCTGAATTCAAATGTATGCACCGCAGGAAAAGATTCATGTAGATTCACATAATGTATATTTGATAGAAATCTTTTTTGTACTTAATCACCAACTTAGTTATATAACAAACACACACAGAGACACTTTTAAAACAATCTCCAGAGACATCAGCTGTAAATCAGGGCAAATCCACGTGGTCCCAAGTCCTGTTTTGGGGAGACAATGACAGATTAAATTTAAAAAATAATCTCTTTTTAAAATGTCCCTCTGCTGTGAAGAACACATCTGAACCTTTCTAACATTCCTGTGTGTTGTTGTCTTTGATAGAAAATGCACGAGGTGCAAAATAAACATTCAAGGCCAGGGCTAGCTTTTCTGCTTCCAAATGTAGTGCTCCAAAGGGAGCCTTGAACTTGTGAATTCAGACAGTCGTTGGTTTTCAAATCGTGCGCCCATCCACGAGTTCTGCAGCCATTGCATTGTATTTTTCTTGGAAATATCGTCTAAATGTGCTATTTTGATTAACAAAGATGGGTTTAATCAACTGATGTGGACTTTAAATAGAACCCCAATCGTGGAATCACCCCGTTAGCCGCCGAGAAGCACGTGATTGGCTGAGGAAATTTCTAGAAAAGTCAAATTATAAATTGTAGCTAATGGTTGCTCCCGTGAAACTGTGACAACTGTTACTTCATCCGTCGGCGTGTTCGAACACATTGGTTTTTCTGCAACTTTGTACCCGGACACATAAGCAGGATATTTACCGAGCTGCAAACGAGAGAGTGAAAGTGGTCAGAGAACGGTTAACTCTTTACCTTCCTGTGCTCTTCTTTTAATCTCTCTACGCCTTTCGGCAGGTCGTGGCTCGTTGTCATATTTCCAGCCATTCTGTCCCGTGTTTCTCCAATAAACAGGGGATAAAGGTGTTGAGGATATCCACTATTTCACACGCACACTCTCAGGGGTTTGAAGTCCTATAGAAATGTTTATGAAAGCCAGTGACCGTGTTCCTCGGCCTCTCGTTCATCAATGAAGCAGTAGAAGTGACACAATACAAGATTGAGACCATTTCACCCGCGCATTGTACAAAAATCCACCTTTCAGAAATATTCCGTCGGTTCCGTGTTTCCGAGCCCCTTAGTAATGTCCGTCCATCTGCGCCATGTTAATCCTCAACAAAAACACAGCAGCCAGCACGTGATCTTACACAGAAACGCGTTTAGGCTGCGCTCGGTTTGCGCAGGGTCACTGCAGAGTGGAGATCTACAATACATTTACACTTTTTATAGATTATTATTTAAAGATCAACAACACTACAGGGGGAGCATGCGAGGAGCGCCCTGAGACGGCTGCGTCCATTAGCGTTTATATGTGTAATTAGTGTTGCGAGCACTACAGGGCAAGGAAACCTATTGTATTAGTTAGGAATCTTTTAATCAATTATGTTTCTGCTTTACGAATCGCACAGCCCAAACCGTGAGACCTACGGACTTGATACTTGGTCAACAGGCAGTAGTCCCCCTCCGCGATACTTAGGCGCTTGAGCTCATCCCGATCGGCCTCAAGGGGGCGCTACAGCGAAGGAAAACGCGTTTCCTTTGGGGCTTTACCCCGTGAGACGTATGGCGCTTTTCCACTGCATGGAACCATGCGACTCTACTATGGAAGCAAATCTATACCATCAGATTTTTAAATATTACCACCTTTGAATTTGTAGCACTGAATTTATGCATCTGAATTTTGTTGCTTTTGAATTTAAGTCTTCAGATTTCCACCTCTGAATATGTTGCTTCGTAATTATGCATCTGAATATAACTGCTCTTTAATTGAACTCGTGAATTTTCAAGAACACGTTTTCATTTTTATTATTCAAGGTTAATAAATTCAAACAATATATTTTGAAGTTGCTCAAATTTGATAGGCCAAATTCAGATGTCAAAATATGAGTTAAAAAATTCAGAGTACACATTCCACACACAGACCAGAAGGTCATTCACACACATTCACATAAACATATGTGATTTACTCATGCTCACATTGTGTTGTATTCACCCTACTGAGAGGGAGCACTATTTCCAACTTATGGGGTTATGTCTGCTCTAGATCAGATTGCAGATTTATCAAAGACAATAGCCAATAGCACTGCCATGGGTTTTAGTAAAATCACAGAAGAAGTGACAGCTGTTAGGATGGTTGCTTTGCAAAATAGAATGGCTCTTCTGTCAGCCCAGGGGGGAACATGTGCTATGGTGGGTATTAAGTGCTGTTCTTACATTTCAGACAATGGTGGTGACCTGAAAAAGTAGTTTCCAAATTGCAAAATATTTCACAGGTGGTCCATAACATTCCATCTAGCGAGGGTGGATGGTTTGACTGGTCGACTGAAAGTCTTGGGGAAATGGGCAAATTAATTTTGGAATATATTCTTTTGGGTGTTCTGGGTTTACTCATCCTGGTTCTGATCATTGTTCATGGAACAATTGAGGGTGATAACATTTTCTATAATATGTGTTTGCTCTTTCATTCTTGACAACCTCAGCCAACACCTCAATCCAACAGTACTTTTTCACTCATATTTTGGCATCTGAATTTGGCCTATCGAATATGAGCAACTTCAAAATACATTGTCAATCTCATTGGGTGGATTCAGTTTCGTTTTGCAGCGTGCTTTGAACCTATTACATGAACAAGTTATTACATGAATGCAAAGGGTATTAGAAAAAATTAAGTAAATTCATTTTTTAAAGTTATGCTCTTATAATCATAACATTAACATATTTCTGAATGTAACACAACTTTAAAGCACTTTTTAATGAATGTTAGCAAAAATTAAATTTTTAATTCACATATATTTAACCCTTAATTCTGGTATGTATACAATCTCTACCTCAAAAAATAAAAAAACAAACAAACAAAAAAAACAAATAAAATGTATTTTAAAACTCTTGTGTCTTTTTTTGCACGTGTTATTTATAACATCGAATTATTGGTTTATCTGTTACATTAAAAACTCACACAATATTTCCACTTTTATTTTGAAAAAATTGAAAGAACACATGCTTCGACCATGCTGGGTTCTGGAGAGGGACACGTGACGGTGAGTGAGGTCACAGCGTTTGGGTTTTTACCTGATACACTGCTGACGTTTGAACATTAAGCGATATTTTGAATTTCTATAAGAAGATTACCGAGTGAGACCAAGCATAAATATTTTAGAGTGTTTTAGAGGTTTGTTTCAGTGGGTGTTTTCTGTTTGATTGCAAAAATTGTACACTAAGAGTCAAGACCTTTTTCAAAAGTGTGAAGCTGCCCCATTGAAGGCTGTGCGTTTCCCAATCACAGGTGGAGCTGCCATGAACAGGCATTTGAGGACCCTGCTGCCTTGTGTTTTGAGGTTTCAGCCTGGCGGTGCTTTGTTGACGTTTAGGAATGTTTTATGTCCACTTACATGCCCTGCGCATTTACGCAGCCACACATCGAGCGTGAAGACGCGCTCGTATCTTCAGTATTTTAAGAGGAAAATCAAACCGCCCCCAGCTCCTCCGTACAGTCATGTGTGTCAGGTTGGAGATCCAGTCCTGCGCTCCAAAGCTGCGGTTGTGGAGCCGGGAGCTATCCGAGGATCAGAGGTTCAGCAGGTGATAAAAACCCTGGTGAAGGTCATGCGCAAACTGGAGTGTGTAGGACTGAGCGCCCCTCAGATAGGGGTTCCCCTTCAGATCATAGCTCTGGAGTATCCACAGAAGATGCTGGAGGACAGCTCAGCTGCCTCTATCAAGGCCCGTGGCTTGGTGCCAGTGCCTCTGAAGATATTTGTTAATCCAAAGCTACGTGTCCTAGATGGACAAATTGTCACATTCCAGGAGGGCTGTGAAAGCATCTCTGGATACTCAGCCTCTGTGCCACGCTACTTTTCTGTAGAGATCTCAGGTAACATCCTCAAGCCCAGTATTTCTCGGGCACAACTTAAAGCAATAATGATTAAAACAATACTGATTAATGTGAGTGTAAATATCTCTTACTTTTCTCCCCAAAGCACTGAATGAGCATGCTGAGCCTGTTACGTGGCAAGCAAGTGGTTGGCCTGCAAGGATACTGCAGCATGAAATGGATCACCTCAATGGTATCCTTTACATCGATCAAATGGACAGTAAAACATTCATTAATGTGAACTGGGAACAATACAATGAGTAATGGTTCTGTATACAGTATAGTGAGGGGAATTCATTATTTAAACACTTCTTTGTTTCTGTTTAGTGTGTAATAAACTCTCATAAGGATATTATCACACTCTCCTTATTTTTATTCCATCCCCCATTCTCACTGTCCATTCTCAGCTCCACTCATCGTACAGGAGCACTTTGAAGTTCTACACAGAACAGGTATGATTTGGGTGGCAGTGACATGGTGACATTTGTCTTGTTCCGGTGCTAGTGAATTAAACACAGAAGTTTTTAAAAGCTTCACTGTCACTGCTGGACCTAGGATGCTGTTGGCTGGACATTTTAGGTTGTTGGACTGTCGTAAGTGCACTGATGAAAAGGAGGGTGTCCACAAATAATTCAGCAACAAATGAGCTACTGTCTCTGATTTTTCCGCTACAAAGTATATGTGACCAAAAAAAAAATGTCTAGTATAGTATACACAGTGTTTAAGAAGCCCAGCAGCATTGACGTGGTGGTGGTGTTGATACCAGTGGAACAGACACAGCAATGTCACTGCAGCACTGAGAATGATCCATCCCCCACATCATACCTGCTCTGTGGGGGTGCTGAGCATTGAAGAACAGGGTGAAAGTGGGCAACCAAATATGCAGAGCAACAGATGGCCTACAGTCTGTAATCGTAGAACTACAAAGTGCTTCTCTATGGTCAGTTTAGTTGAGAGAATGGACAGTGAGTGTAGAACAAGGATCATAATATTACAATACAACTATTTTCACTTCAGATTTAAACATGAATGTGTTTTGCCTTTGTACTTCCACATAAAAATGAAAGATGTATAAAAACTTGTGTTTAAGGCATACATTGGTAAAGAAAAATACTGGCACTAAATTAAAATAGACATCTTGGTCAGGGGATCATAATTCATGTTTATATTTTATATATGTTTATATAATATCACTGTACAACTAGAAGCAATTAACTGTTCTGTATGGAGCCACATCAGAGCCAAAGTTTCATTAAATAAAAACAAACAAAATGAAGAAAAATGTGAAATTGAATATATATATATATATATATATATATGTGATATTTTAGGTGTTGACCTGATGTTATTAAATGTTGGCTATTTTGACTTAATTTCTAACTTTAAGAATTTTCCATATGATGTAATATCTATTTTGTAAATACTGCTGAATGAACATATGAGCACCACCAGTTATGTATAAAATAATCTAGATTTTAACAAGTGGAACTTTTTTAAGTGGCTTTTTGTCTGTGTTTTGACCTCCTGTCCACACAAACAGAGTATAAGGTTTTCAAAAACGCTCTCCATGGTGGAGATTTTTAAAAAAAGCCGTGGTCAGTAATCTTGTGCACTGGATGTCACACAGCATGCCTGCCTCTGGCTAAAAATCAAATAGCTTCTCACTCCCTATATAGTAAATTTCACATGTCATAAAACTATAATTTATACACTCAGATTTATTTATTTATCATTATATCTATCACTAGATTTCAGATTCCCACATATGAATTAATATATGTTAAATATATAATATATTATTAAGCTCTAGATTCATTAATGATTTGTGTAGCACACTACACAGGGAGTATGGATTGGTTTGGGATTAAATCCGTGTTTTTCTCATGTTCCGTGGTGTTATATTTCTCTTAAAGAGGTTCTATGGCCCCCTGCTGGACTGGCATGATAATACAAAAGCTTTCATATTCGTTATTTTCAGAAACAGAGAACCAGATGCATATGGAAGTGGCCTGAGTCTAATGACAAAGTAGTGTTAGCGGTTAACAGGCTGATTGTACAATGTAAAGCTTCCAAACTGTGCCAAAGTTAACATTCACACTTATTTATTTATTTTTTAATACATTTATTATGACAATCCCCATTTTATTTTTCCAGCAGCTGTTAAATATTAGATTGAAAAGGTTACAACAAAAACTCTTACAATGTTTACATGCTGGATCTTGTTTTAGTAGCCTCAGGCACTCATGGATAAGGATAAAGTGAGGTGTGCTAGTGTTACGGTACGTGTCCATTTGTGCTTTTTTCCCCACAGCATTTTGCCATACCGAATCTCTGCATGCCCTGTGTGTGTGTCTGATGTTTCTGTATGTATATAAATGATACTGGGACACTCGTATGATGTACCAACCTATTATAACCCTATTGGCTAGATGGAGCACAGTGGCTGAAATTTTTTGCCACATGATGAGGTATTTCTTAACACAACACATTGTGCGTCATATTCATTCAGAAGCTTTCTTCATTGAAATTGATAGAAAGTATTTAGGTGAAGTAGCAAGTGGACATGTACCGTTTGCAAGCAGACACAAAAGTGGAAGAACCAAGCCGTTATTTTGCAAACTATGACTTGTAATAGCTAGCTTCCAACTTCTTGTGCCACAGATAGTTAGACTATGCCTTTAATAACTTTTATTATCGTTTATGACTAATTATTATAATTTGTCATGACTCCCATCTTATTCTCAGGAGCTAGACTAATCAAAGTGTGGAAAATACATTTTGTATAGTGAAAACAAATCAAATTAGAAAACCAGCGAATAGGCTGGACTTTGTACTATATTAGACTGAGATTTAATACTCATATTCATTCATTCATTATCTGTAAGCGCTTATCCAGTTCAGGGTCACGGTGGGTCCAGAGCCTACCTGGAATCATTGGGCGCAAAGCAGGAATACACCCTGGAGGGGGTGCCAGTCCTTCACAGGGCAACACACACACACATTCACTCACACCTACGGACACTTTTGAGTCGCCAATCCACCTACCAGCGTGTGTTTTTGGACTGTGGGAGGTAGCCCACGCGGACACGGGGAGAACACCAATTCCTCACAGACAGTCACCCGGAGCGGGAATTGAACCCACAACCTCCAGGCCCCTAGAGCTGTGTGACTGCGACACTACCTGCTGTGCCACCGTGCTGCTCTTAATACTCATACTCAGTGCTCTTAATTTGGCATTATTTAGAACTTCATATATGATTACATTTTCAATATGAATAGGCTATATCAATAAGAATAACAAAGCAAAGGTGTAATTATGCTAAACAGATGAGTTGTTAAAGGGCATACCACACTTGCACTGCAAGGGGTTTTTAAACCAGCATTTTTTACAATACTGGGCACAGCAATACCTGCAAATTGTGTAAGGCTCAGAGTGTGAACATCTTGTGCAAACAGACATTAGCTCCTGCACGTCATGCTTCCCATAGCACTGCCTATCCTCACAGGATTGAGCATGGAAGACTTTGCATGTAAGGCAAACAAATGTAGGCTGTTTGGCAGTACAGCACTGGTGAAAAGGCATTGGTTTAGAAGGTGATTCAGCTTTCTTCATTTCCACCCTATAACTCACATCGTGATTAGAATCCTCACATTTCTGTACTTCCTCACACAAGCAATCATGTGATAATAAACAGGTATTGCAGACCACATAAGGTGGATTATCTTCTGTAAGACATTTGTGTCTCTCAGGTTGTGAAGTCTGTCCCAAATCTAATCGAGGAGGCTGCACCCTTCCAGTTATTTGCAGATAATGTTGCAGACTTTTACAAATTGAAACACCCTCACACCCAAAATCATGGATATTTTGACAATTATAACACACCAGGAATATATCAGAGGTGGGGGTGTTGACACAACTGTGTTTCTTTAGATTATCCTTTTTGGCTTTTGTTTGCACCACAGTTCTCTGCGGGGGTTCCTTTACTAACTCATGCTGTTGCTCCCGACAGCTTTTAAAGTAAGGACAATTTAAGTTATGAACTTCTTTACACTGGACACATTGATGAGGATACAAGTCATTTGACTTAGTGCAGCTACATATCTGTGTAACTCTTGAAACAGACAGTCGGCCACAAGCTATTGGTGTAGATTTTCTTTCATTAGCAAAATTTTTCAAGTGCTCTGTACACAAATTTGTTTCTTCTGTGTTTGAGGGAATGGGCCTTGGAACTTGGTAAATGTTTTCTGTTACACAGACAGTGTCCTCCTTTGACTGATTTGTGTTAGTGTGGGCTGTCCTCTCTGCAGGTGGAGTATAGGAACTGTTGGGTGGTGCAGTCATGTGACTGTTCTCTGCTCTCTCTCCAGGCTCCGTATGGTCATCTGTGTATAGATCTAGATCACCAGATACGTCATGATCTGAGCTCTGTGACATAGACTCCAGCTTTCTCTTTGCACTCTCCTGAGCTATTTGAAGGGTGTGACCACGCTTCCGTTCCTGAACAAGCTGAAGTTCCCACTCTACACAATTTTTCACAGGAGCCACTTCGGAAAGCAGCAGTTGACACTCCACACGAGCAGTGAAGAAAGCACAGGCCAGCTGAAGAAGACACTCAGCATGTACTGGTTTGGAATTCAGCCTCAGCTCCTCCTCTTCATTAGGGCCTGTAGACTGGTATCCTAGTAATCCAAAGAGCTCCTTGGCTTGCTGAGATGTCAGAGCAGGTTTGACATAGTGTGTGAACATACCTGAAAACGTCTGCGGAGAAAGAAGTCTGTCATTAAATACTGTCTTAAGAACACATAGACAAACTAAAAAATTGTAAAAAGTTCTTATAATTTATAATCATAAAATAGGCTTTATTTTCTGCTACTAAACTCTCTTTGAGAATGAGAAATAAAAATGTTCCTTTTGAGACACTGTTACCTTTCAAACACCTAAGAGAAAAATGTAGACAATCTGGTATGATCACGCGTTATACCAACATGTCCTGCATTGAGACAGAAAGCTTGTGCTATATTCTAACTTTTACCTGCCAAGAAAGAGGCAAAAACCATCAGCATACCTTCACCACCCTGTACTCTTTCCTCCAGGGACACAGATATAGGTTTAGTGCTGCGAGTTCAAGCACTTCAAATGCCTTAGAAAGCCTTTCAAGTCCAGTCTGCCCAGACGTGGTAGGCAACCTTCTGAGTGAATACTCCATCACTGACAGTGGGTCTAGTCCAAGAGGGGAGTGGGTGTCCTGTGCAGCTCTGTTGGAAAGTAGACCCTCTACTTCCTTAACAAGTTCTTCATCTCTGCAAATTATATTCCAATCACCTTGTTGAATCCTTTTGAACAGATTGGCCTGGTACATCTCTACAAGACCAGCTCTGTTTTTCTTAACACCAGTACTCATCCTAAAAACACACGTGGAACATGTTAGAGCTTGTTTTATATATATACGTGTAAATATATGGGCAACATTACTTTCCCTACTTATAGATAAATATATTTGTGTTCTCTGGCCAGTGTTTCTAAGCCAGATACATACCAAACACACCCAAATGATTAACTGTTAAGGGCTGAATCTCAAATGGCTCCCTACTTCCTGTATAAAGCAATGTAGTAACCACATCTTACACACACAGATGGTACTTTAAATGTACTTTAAAACTGGAATGACGTACTGCTCGTGTACGGCTTTTTATTTAAGATATAAAGCAGTTTTTGGGTGTGGGTGCTACTATTTAATTCCATACAATTTATACTAAATGACAGAGAGTAGAGGGTGAAAAGACTTAGTGGCGTTAAAAGACTGAAGTGAAAATGAAAGTCCACTTTATATCGACATTAGTTTTGTCTAATAAACTGTCAACCAGCTGGCTAACTAAAACATCACGAACAAATGCCACTTAAAGAATACGGTTGAAAAAAAAAGTATTTAAAATGTGTAAACAAACTCATTATTTAGTTAGCCGTTGAGCTCGTTAGCTTAAACTAGTCAGTTCCTCAATAATGAACAAATAAAGAGTTTAAAAACGCAAGACATTCTTTAAAACATGAAATAAATCCAAACACCTGAAATCCGTCGACTTCCTTCAATCTTATTTTATACGACTCCTCTAAGAGGACCATAAATCCCTGAGAAGGAGCTCGCCTCGCCAGGCGACTGGGAACAAGCTCAAGTGAAAACGAGACGAAAGTTTTTGTACAGAGCTTCCGCAGTGGACGTAAAAACAGGACAACGGTGGCCAAACAGCGCCCCCTGTGAGGAAAAGAGAACCGAAGAACAGCTCTCACCATGACCACTCTTCTTTAATAGTTCCCTCACTTTAGGCTTTTACACGGGGAATATCAACGCTGGCTGATGCCTTAGGATACATCATTATAGAGGTAGAGGTAGGATATTAAAGGCTACAAGAACTAATAAAGCAATAAAGCAAATACAGTGAGAGTATTAGATAGTAAGGACACTTAAACTACAATAAAATAAACGCAAAAATAAACATAAGAAATTGTGTCGTAGGTCGCATAGATTTTAGGGAAATAGCGGACGCGCTGTAAACACCCAGTAAACAAGGAACGTCCCTGGACCTTCAAAATAGGTCTAAAAGTAGTCTGTCCGTGAAGGACGTGTATTAAACGTCAGTAGACGTCCAAAATGCGTTTTATACAAGTTAATTTATTTCGGGACCAATTGATAACGTCCAAAATACGTCTAATAGTCGTCTTTTCAATGTCTGTGTTTGGACGTCTTCTCAACTTTCATTCTCAACCTTAAGAGAACGTTGATTCATTACGTTATTTCAACGTTGAATCAACGGCTAAATGTTTACTGGGCAGTCACAAACAAACGTGTAAATGTATGAGTTGCTTTGGCTTTTAACTCTAAAAAATACCTTCTCTTATGTAGTGGGCAAAAAAATTGTCAAATGGACAGTAGATCATATTTCTTTCTGGCTAGAAAAATGAATAAATACTAATTAAATATAATAAATCACGAAATAAAAATATGGATCAATAATAATAATTTAAAAAATCATATAAAACGTCCTTGTAAAACAAGATGCACTTAACTGTGACTGTGCGCTTCCCCTGTGTTAAAGGGTTTTAGAGACTAACGCAAAATCTAACTCTTAAATATGAATGAATAAATAAATACAGTTTGTGGTACAGTTTCTGTTTCTTAGCTGCTGAGTTTCAGTTTTCTGTGTTTGATACAGGGGTAGTTAGGATTAATGTATATGAATTTAGAGGTGATGTGCTCCTGTAAATCGTTTGTTCTGTAATCTATGGTTATTTTCTAAGAAAGCATTCCACTATTCTTAGTGTGTTATAACAGGAGAAGTGAAAGTTGAAATGATATCAATGATCCACAAGAGGGTGCTAAAACAAAGAATAGATTCACCTCTGCTTTTCATGCTCCAAAAAGCATCATTGGCTATAAACATAATATCTTCGATGTGCTGTATGAACTTGTCTTTAATGGGTAACATTTCTATAAACACAATCTATCATTTGATTCAGAACTGCATGTTAAATATTTCCTCTCGTTCCTTTAGTGGAGGGACCAACATGCCTGTGTGTTTGGGCCTAATGTGGAGGGGTGGCATTGGCAGTTCCAGCCCTCTGTACAGGCGTGGCTACAGTGACAGTGACAGAAGGGCGGATCTCTGCTCCCTGTGACCAGTTTAAAGGTCTCCGTCAGCTCAGGATGAACTCTGTGTCCTGTCCAGGAACTCAGAAAGCGGTGGTGCAGTATTAGAAGCGTGGATGTGCTGTGATGGCCAACGGGGACAGAGTGGTTCTGGCACTTGGTGGGGCAGGAACAGTGGGCTCAGGTCTGGTCAAGGCGCTGCTGGACAGAGGTAAGCAGACAAGCATTATTGATTTGTAATCATGCACAATGAACATATTTAATTGATCAATATTGATATTCAGAGCAGTACTTCTGCTAGTGGTGTTGGAGTTTTTTTTATTTATTATAATTTTACTTTGTTGCATTTTTAATGATTTTGTTTATATATACATCATTTTTAATATAAGAATGTATGCTGAAGGTTTTAAAGTTGCCGTGATCTCCAGAGATAGTAACAAGCTGGAGAAACTCAAAGCTTTTGTCTCACCCGCCACCAAAGGCAACCTGACCACTGTGGTAGGAAATGTCGGTGAGTTCACTTCTTCACTGCTCCTTTCTAGTCAAATCCCCTTGTTCATTGTGAGGGAATATGTTTCAGAAGTGAAGACTTTGTATGCACATGTATTTCTGTGTTCTCAGGCTCAGAAGAGGGAGCTGAGGAGGCGAAGCAGGCCTTGATGCGCTCTGTGGGGAAGATCACAGATGTGGTTTCCTCACTGGGCTTCAGCTGGTGGCAGGGAGGACCACCACACACTCAGCCACTCAAAGAACTTCACTGGGTGCCTCCTCACTCCACTCACCTACAAACATTTGTGTTTCTGTTAGAATGTAATTGTTTTTCAGAAAAAGGGACAAAAATGATTTCATTGTACATAAATCAGACATATTTAAGTATTTTTAATGCAATGTTATTGGCCAAAAATTCACACAATTTAGAGGACACTGGATGTTTTCCAGTCAAATCTTGTATCTCAGTTTTTACTTTTCACTTTTTATGATGTCAGACACATTATGGATATATAATAGTTATGGCGTCCCCTCCAGGGTGTATTCCCGCCTTGCGCCCGATGATTCCAGGTAGGCTCTGGACCCCCCGCGACCCTAAATTGGATAAGCGGTTACAGATAATGAATGAATGAATAGTTATGGATTATAGAATCATTATTGTGTCTGCTTTAATAATTGAAGTGATTCTGTAGGCTTGCATTTACTAGACATATTAAAGAAATATTATATTAAACACTATTACACCTTGTTGCTGTCCAAAGGAAAATATTTCTAAAATAGTTCCATTATTGAAGGACAAAGCCTTAACTTTTAATGGAAGTCAAAGTAAAAAGATTTTATTCTAAATCATGAGATTTCACAGTTTTCAAATGATGTAGTAAACTAATAACTGACAAAAGTGGAGATATATGTTTGATTTGGACAGAAACCACATATATATTTGTGATTGTGTAGATTTTAAAAACTTTGAAATAAATCTATTGAGTTTGTTTATTTAGTAAATACTTTATTTGTACTTACATATACAAAACTGATATATAATGGAAAGCATAGAATTATTTCTAACAACAAAGTTACTAATGATGATACGGCATTTACAGCATCTGTGAAACCCACCCTCAACCAGGTGTATCTTGAAAAAGTGTTTTGTAAAGTAATCATTCACATGTTTCTAGACATTGATTTATCCTCCTCTTTTAACAGAATTAGTTCTTCTAGAACTTCTACATCATTGCTGTATAATCAAACTCCTTGTTTTTTGTTCAGCTACATTTGCTGGTAATTTTACACTTTGCCTGTTCTTTTCTGATTCTCCTCCTGCCCCCTGTTCTTCAGGTCATTGAGACACTGCTGTTCAGCACCTTTGTGTCCTGGAAAGCCTTCTTTCCTCTGGTGAGGGATGATCCCAATTGCACCTATACATTCATTACAGGTGGGTCATGCACTAAGTGTGCAAGTGCACATAAGCAGAATGGTTGTAATGAGTTCATGGAGTTCATTAGTGCATGTTATGGATTTGTGGTTCTTAGTTCCCAGTGCAGGAGTGTTGTTAAAGAGAATATCTTTATCATTATATACAGCTATAACTTTTAAGGGAGGAGTTAAAAAACATTATGTATTTTGGCTCAACACTCTTGGTCCATTTATTCTGAAATGTTCACACAACCTAAAGGACACCTGCTCTTTTAAAAAGCTCTTGTATGATAATAGCCATAGACCTAGTTACCACAAAACGAATTCTTGTGCTGAGCACTTTCTCATGACAGACACTTTTGTTTGGACCTTATTGCTCATGAAATGTTGAAGTGATCATGTCAAATTTGTGGAAATTGTGTCCTGCAGGGGGAGCTGGGGAGAAACTTCTGATGCCAGGCACAGGCTTCCTGACAGTCGGGGCGGCTAGCACACTGGCCTTCTGTCAGGTCCTGAGAGAGGAGTACCCGGAGGTGCCCTGCAAACTCAATCAGGTTTGCCTTGAAATATTTCAGAGCTGTACTCATTCTCTTGAACAGTTTGAGTGCTGTATCTAGGGCTGAGCTGTAACCAGAGCTCACGATGAGCTGGCTTTGACCAGTCAAAGTTTCCATAAGAGACATAATTTGAATCAGGTCTTTTTTATTTTCTCTGGGCTCTATGTTCCCTCTGTGTACTTTCTCAGTCCGATTGTTTTGCATCGTAGCAAAAAATGAAAACAACTTTGGAACATAGACTCATATGAAGGAAGTCAACCATCAGAAACTGGTTGTTAAGTTCTAACCTTCTCCTGCAGGTGAAGATCAACACGGGTGTTGCCTCTCCAGAACGCATGGCACCTGGGTACCTGAATCATGTGGATCTAGGTGAGGCTGTGGCTACACTAGTGGAGAGGAGGAACAAATCTCACACCGTCTTCACTATCAACTCCCCCTCAGACTTAAAAACGGTTATCTTGGAGGGCAACCTGTAGGCCCCCTACACCCACCAATGCCCCTTCAGACTCCCTGGTCTATAGCACAAATTTATACTCTGCTTCCAGATTTTTCATTTAGATCATCATCATATGTGTTGATTTCTTTTTTTTTTTTTGCATGTACTCAGTTTTTGTAAGAACACCAAGCTTTGTGGTTTGTTGTCTTCACAGACCTTCAGTGTATTTAGAATATTTCTGTACATCTAAAAATTAAGGTGCCAGAAAGGGTTCTTTTAAGCAATGAATAAGCACAGAAGAACCTTTTTCGTGGTTCCATAAAGAACCTTGAATTGGAAAGTTCTTTAAGAACACATTTTTTGTGTGTGTAAAGAAGATATGTGAGTATTAAAGTCTTATTTAATGTTTAAAGAACAAGCATGTGATGTATAGCTTCTGCATCAGATGAAGGATTCTTAGAACCATATAAGCAAATCAGAAATAATATAGGATCCTTTATTTTTTAGGATGCATTGTGCAGCATGATGTGAATGCGCTTGGTTTGAGGTAAAGATGCAAAGAGCTGCTTAATTCAAGGGTTAGAGATTAAAAGATACAGAAAGAAGCTGGAGGACAGCCATGCATGAGAAAAAGAGAATGAGAGAGAAAAATGTTCTTGGAATCTACCCTGGCTTTAGAGTTGAGCCGTGCCTGTGGGTTGTTAGGAGAGAGGTAGGAAGTAAGGAGGGGTCCAGGCGGCTGCTTTTAGTCCCCTAGCGTGACTCCCTGCCCTGTTCACAAACATCCCTCATTTTTCTTCACTCCTGCTTATCTGGCTCCAATTATCCCAGCCCACACTGCCCAAAAATAAACAGCGCTATGAGAGAGGCTGGGAGGTCCAGTGGTGGCCCAGTGCAGAAGAGAGGATGAGGTCAATGAGGGCATCACTGTCTTGTTTATTGTCTTTTTGTCATTTACATATTTGCTTTAGCAACATGAATGTATATTTGTCATTCCAATAAAGACATCTGAATTCATGGAAGTGGCTGGTTATTGGCGAAAGAGGTCAAGGGTGGGGGGTGAGGGAAGGGCCTGTGTGGTGCAGTTGATGAAAATTTTTATGACCTGCAAGAGTCAGTGGGGTCCAGTTTAGAAACAGAAGTCAATCTAGTCTGATTTGCATTCTCAATTAAGCCAAGATGCAAGGAACTAATATTGACAACATTTAACATTTATGCTGGCTATCTGGGTCAGGTTAATGATTTTAATTAAGAAAGTCAAGGAAGAAATTATTAAAGAAATGACTGCCAGAAAAGAGGCAATGTGAAATAATCATTTGCATGCCACCTGAAGAAGCAGTGATTTTATATTATTTGTTGAGGAAAGAAAATCACATTTGACACAGGATTAGAAGGTAGCAATTACACTGGCTATTTCTTGTCACTCACAAATAACTACATTAACATGCAAAACTAGCTAGCCTATAGACCAATTACAGTCCAGCTACAGATGGAATAAATTATATTAACTGTTGGAGAATGAGCACTGTGTTGTTTTCATTGAAGATGGTGAGGCTTCTCAACACTCCCAAACAGTGGTAAACAACAACAACAGTAAACAAACTAAAAACTTGTTAAAAACAATGAGACGACATCAGAACATCACTGGAGAGATACTGCTACCTCTCACCTTCCATTTTCACCCATAAACACAGCTCATATAATTACTCAGTAACACAGGCTTAAATAACTCTCTACTGTCTCTTTAATTAATTTTCTGAAATAAAAATAGATCAATAATAACCTAAATTGACCATAAATCTGGTAGCAGGTTTTTATAAAAATACATATATTCTATTTGTATATAAACTTTTACAAATGCAGTTCAGTGCTTTGCTAAATTTTTTTCAAAGATTTCAAGATACGAACGATTAAGATAAAATCAATTAAAATGAAGTGGAAAAAGGTAAAAGCATAAATTAAAAGAAAGTAAAGATAGACTAAAATATAAAATAACAGGAAAAATGTCTTGTTATAGAGTAAGTTATAAACAAAATCGCTTCTAAGAATCTGGACTTTATATCAAAGGCAAACATTTCAAAAGCAATGTTTTTTTTTGGCATTCTGTACACAGCCACGATAACTTTTGCTGAACTGATGCTTAATTTGCATTTTATTATGGCACTTTGGATAATGTCAACACATCTGTCTCCATGAACTAATGTGTCCTCATAAACCAAACCGCCTGCATTGAAAACAGACCAGCAAAACATCCTACAGCTGTGCCTGAGCCTACCACATCCATTCTCTAGGCCTATGGACGTGTTTAGTCTTGGAGGGGGGTGAGTCACTTACACTGCAATGGAAACTATGGTAAACGTGTGCCATGAAACACAGGGTGTGACCTCTACTGTACGTTCTACCAACCAACACCCCCCACTGGATTCCATTAAAATCTGGACCTCTTCCCTCTCCTCAAGACATGGGAATTCAAATATTGAAACAAATTCGAAAACAAAGCGTCAGCCTTGGCAAGGCAACACTCTGCTTTTCGTGAGACACTTAAAAACCCAAGCCAAATGAACATCGCTTCTTTTCAGTTCTGAAAAACATGCATCAAAACACAAAATAGTCTTAATGAACAGCACTGGAGGCCTCAGCCAAGCAGAGATCAAATCTGACAAATATATTACTATATGAGAGCAAACTGACAAAGCTATATCAAAACTGGCACTTCCAGTGATGGGATTAGCCTGTATTATATGAACACAGATTCTCTTAAGTATGCGGTGTCACTGGAAACCAATAATGACTGCTGAAACACTCAGGAGGATTTATTGTATCACTAGCCAGCCAGCCCTGAGGTCACGCAAAGACAGTGAGTACAAGTTTCAACTCACGCTATCTACATCTGGTGAACACCTTGTGAACTTAAGTTATCAGCCTTCTTTAGAGTTCATGATCTTTACTGGATAAACTGATCCATAATTCTGCTTGGGAAAGGGCATGTTGTTACTGTACATTAAAAAGCCAGTATGCTACATATTTTTAGTTTTTATTTCTCCTCTTGTGGTCCATTTATTACAAACTGGTTTACTAAAACAGGCATAATTAATTTTTACTTTTCCAACTCTCTTCAGTCTAGTAAAGTGTTCAAGTACTAAAGCTCATTTTCTGTGAAATGCATTAACCCCTTGAATCTGCAATTTGTTAAAACCCTTGAACATTTATTTAACTGACAAATGTAAAAAGAAAAGATTTTCCATTTTTTCCACTGACCACCTTGATTGTGTTTTGTCAGTATAAACTAATATAGACTTTGATGCCTGTAAGTCTCACAAAATTAGAGACGGGCAAAACAAGAGACAAACGTTCATAGAATATTCAACTCTCCTGAAATATCCCACTACAGACATATGACTATAAAGGGATGCTCCACCAAAGGCTCAGTCTTTGACAAAATGCTTATTAAGTTTGGAATAAAGTAATCAGTCACAACACAGCTCTGCAGCAAACACTTTAAATAGAACATTCTCAATGCAAGCTTGCAAATAATGACCTATAATGTTGTGAAAAGATTTAGTAAATGCAGAGAAATATCTGTCAGTGCAAAGCAAGGCCAGAAACCACTGTTAAATGTGTGACCTTTCAGCCCTCAGACAGTATTACACAAGAAAGTCACGCTACTGTGATAAATGGAGCCACATGAGCATGGAAAGGCTCAAGAAAATCATTGCTAACCACCACCGCATCAAAAAAGCAACCTGAAACTATTACACAGAAAACCTAAATGAACTCTATGCAGCAAAGCCACAGAGCTCTTTGAGCCCAAGATCAGAAGGTAAAGAGATGCCACGCAGTGGCAGAAACTCCTCAGTCCCAACTTATTTTCTGGTTTTTACAAGCATGAAATTTTAAGTTTGCTATAAAATACAATCAAATTGGTCAGTGAAAACATATAACTAATAAATCACAAAATCTTGTTTCTAACTGCATTATAAGAAAAAATTGACTTTTTGTAAACTGGGTTTGTAGACCAAACTCAGATTTCAGTTATTTCACTGAGGGAAATTCAGTTTTCCACAGTATGGGTCTAACCGCATACAACTGCAAATGCATGAAAGACATACTCAAGATTTTAAGATTTAAATAAAGCCCAGACAGTGTTGTAGGCAGCAGCTTTGTAAAATTGGAAAAACACTCTTGGCGTACAGACTGTTCTGCACTGATAGCCCCTCCATACAGACAAGCACTGGAGCACTAATGTAGGGAACAAGACAAGTGGACTGGAAGGGATTTAAAGGGACGCTCCTAGACAAAGATTTGGGCTACTGGAGTTATTGAAGTCCCCAACGGGCGAGAGAGGGGCTATTCTGGGACAGAGGTTATCAGCCCAGCCTCCAACTGATTCACAGTGGCATGTTTTCTCCTCTGGCCCAGAAACTTTTGGAACAATCCAGCCATCTGCCCGTCAAGCTTGCTAGCCACCCATAATGCATAAACCTCGCCTTGCCCTGTGAAACAGAAACATCCACACAAACTGAACCTCTGACTTGTGATGCTAATTAAACAGGGTATTCATTATGCACAAAAATGTGAACTTCATAGCATTCTTCTAGAACTAATCAGCTTTGAGGAAAATGCCTTTACACTAAAATTGCTAATGCTAGTAGCTTAAATGTTATTGTTAAAATCAACAAAAGCCAGAGGCGACCTTTCCCAGTATTTGATTTCCCATAAGAATTGTCAAAGTTAATGTTTTTTTCAACATCAGTAGTAAAAGCAGTAAATGTACACCGATCAAATATAACATTATGCCCACCTCCTTTTTTCTGGACCCTCACAGGATCATCACAGAGAAGGTATGATGCAGGTGGTGCAGGTGGGATAATTCTAAGTACTGCAGCGTCACTGCTGAGCTTTAGTGTGTGTTGTGCTGTTACGAGTGGATCAGACACAGCAGTGCTGCTGGAGTTTTTAAACACCTCAGTCTCAGCTGGACTGGGAATAGTCCAAGCTAAATAAATAAATAAATAAAATCTAACCAACGGTGTCCTGTGGGCAGCGCCCTGTGTCCACTAATGAAGGACGACCAACACAAACTGTGCAGCAACAGATGAGCTACTGCCTCTGACTTTACATCTACAAGGTGGACCAACATGTTAGGTGTGTCTAATAGAGTGGTCAGTCGGTGGACACTGTTTTTAAAAACTCAAGTAGCACTGCTGTGTCTGATCCACTTGTACTAGCAAAACACACATCACCACATCAGTGTTACTGCAGCGCCATGTATGATCCACTGCCCAAATCATACCTGCTCTGTGGTAGTGCTGACATTGAAGAAAGTGGGGAAAATAAAAGTATACACAGCAATAAACGGACTATAGTCTGCAACTATAAAACTGTTCCTGTACGGTCAGTGGAAATCAAAAATGGACAGTGAGTGTAGAAACAAGGATGAGATCTTAATATTATGGTCGATCGAATATTACCAATTAAATAAAGCACTCAATATTTTACATAGGTCTTTATTGTTAGAAAATCCAGTATGGGCCACACTCTCTCGTAAGCCTTCTATAAACACATTCACATTAAAAGGTTATCAGTAGCAAACATCTTTCAAGTTGGCAGTCTCTGTAGTCATCTCAAAATACATGCTCACATTAGTGGATGCATAAATAGATACATGTATGTTTATATACACAACATTCTGGAAGTCATTTCTCAGCCAGTTTTTACAGACAGTAGACAGATGGTACAGCAACATCATTTTTTCAACATTGAGATTTTTTTCCTCTCCCTCCCATATTCTTTAATCCATATGCTTCTTTGAAACAGAGTGTAAAACAAACATCAAAATAGCAATATATATAAAAAAAAACTTAAAATCTAAACTTTATAAGAAAACTATTAAGCCTTTCAGCTGGTTTTCTCTGCAGTCTGAAAAGCTTTAACACAACAAGTTAATTTTTTTAAAAGAAATGATAGACTTGTTATCAAGCAAAAGTTCTGTAAAACCTGAATTAGTAAACAGGACCATTAGAAGATTTACTGAACCAAGTGTGTTCATGTAGTACCTTCTAACACTAAAGCAGTGAAGGTATGCATTTTACATTTATGTCAATGCATTGCAAATAATGTTTTGTGAACTTCTGAATTTACCACATTTTGAAAAACATTCAAGGAACCCTTCATTTAAATAAGAGACTATTGGCTTGTTTTTCAGCTGAACATTTAATGCAGTCCAGGTTGTTATATTAAAAGATCTTAGTAGTGCTGATTCAAGGAAAAAAAAAAAAAACACCACCACAGATACCGTGTATATTTTTAAACTTCTAATTAAACTCTTAGCTTAGGCTGGTTCCAACAAGCTCTTCTGATTCATCTTGTCTAACTCCAAACTATGCATCAGTGACTTACAAGAACATGACTCTTCAGAGCATAGTTAAGAAAGGCACAGTTTGCAAATATGAATTGGAAAGACAAGGTATGGCTTCACAAAATTTAACAGGAGTAGACTGTATTCCCCTTCTAAATTTCTGTCTGGTTTAGTACTAACAGAAGCTTCAAATTGATTGCCTTTATTAGATCCTCACTGAAATACCCATGTCATAGCACTATCGTCATTTTGCCCAAGTACATAATCATAAAATACTGCTGTAAATCTCTCAGTTAAAACTAAGGGTCTTCCTGTCAAGACTTGCAATCTCTTCACATAGTGTAGAAAATATATTTAACAGAACTGTTGTTGCCATTCCTGAGAAAATGTCTACATAACTAAGCTCATTCTAAAATGGCAAATGCTTATAGTGCTTTAATCTTCCATTCACTCGTAGTAAAACATTAGGAACAATGACAAATATCAGGAAATTAAAATTGGTGAAAAGAGAATAAAAATTAAGCACGCCATTTGATTTCACTCTATGTCTCAATTAAATGAGACGACCGCCCCCAACCAATTCCCTCATAACATCAATCTCATTCCACTCTGCTAACCCAAGCAGTCCTTAACAGTGGTTTGGGACCTAGCAGTCCAACATAGGACTCTGGGCTCACCGGGATCTGACGATCCTAAACCTAGTGAGCTCCCAAGTCATTCTGAGTAACCTCCTCCACAGTTCCTGATGAATTAAAGATGGATGTGTGTGTCTTACGATGGCCTGAAGTGGATGAGTTCATTCCCTGGGTTGTGGTCTGTCGTACATGCATCTCCTTCCCACTGCCAAAAGAAGACATAACAGAACCAGTCATGCACACAGTTGTGTATAAATTCATTATTAGGATCTCTCACAGAGTGTATAACAAGGGAGATAAAAATGAGAAGTAAGAAGTGCTTAGTATTTAGGGTTTTTACAATTACATTAATCAATGAAATCTGAGTAAGTCAATATTCATTAAGGCTGTTAATTTGATTCAATTTGAATTACAAACACAGTATCTGTCTAAAACCATGCTCCTTCATCTGAACATTGTCGACAGAGGGAACTAATGGTCTATTTATTTTTTTACTTACTGTCCAGTAATCAGGAGCATTCTGACAAGATATTTGTTAGACATAAACATAAGAGACCCTCAGATTCTTCAACCATTGTGTTCACACACAAACAAAATCAATTATAAAATCACTAGATTATATCCATTTTAAGCCAGAATAAGCAGATATATCTAATCATAAGCAATATGCACTGATTCATTCATATCTATTTCACCTTTATTAAAACAGATGTAAACACGGTTTTGTTTGCCGTATTTCTAGTTGCTTAAATGATGACATTTTATCCAGCTCTCTATTATAACTCTCTGTTAAACCTGAAATGAATTGAGAAAAAAGCCCCTACTAAAACAGAAAAAAAAATATATTGGCAACCACTCAGAAATAGGGCTTGGTTCTAGCCTTCCATAGCAACAGAGAAGTGAAGCATTCAATTTTTTAGCTCGGTGAGTAAGATAGATAGCGACATTTAGGCTAAACAGTTATTGTAGCAGGAATGTTGACCAGAGGAGTGTCTGGGCATAGCAGCACAAATGACAGTTCCACAGAGAGTGCAAACTGCAAAGTTAGATGTTTGGATAATCTGTGTCACAGAGAGTTATGATAAGGCTGGATGATGATGTCAGGGAGAGTTAGGAACTTCATAATTTGTTTCAAACTGTGTGCACAAGGCCCAAGGAATCCATATGACTCAATAATCCCCCCTTAAAAATAACCCCGTTGAGGTGTGAAAGCCAGAAGACTACAACATAAACAAAAATATTCAGTGTGCCACTTCCAAATAAGACAGGAGCAAAATAATCTTTATATACACCTGTATAAATCGCTGCTGTCCAAAGGAAAACATGCATCTCCAAAATAGTAACTTTACAGAAGAAGCTAAAAACCTTCTTAAATTTTGATGAAAGTCAATGTGCAAAGACTTTAATCCATGTACTTTTAGAGTGTTTCTACTTGTCCATTCAGAATTAAATTTCACACAATGTGAAAGACAACTGCTGTGTTCAAGTGATGCAGTAAACTAAAAAAAAAAAAAAAGACAGAAATGGAGATGCATGTTTTTATTTGGACAGTGACAATATATAAAAATGCTGGGTGGCATAGCACACCACAGTAGACCCATTTAATCCAGTTTTGAACAATATTCTCATAATTTCCAAAGATATAAAGTCTTTGCTTCACTGTTTCTATGAAGGAGTAGTCATACAAGCTGATTACGCAGGGTGTGTTTGCAAAGAGTGAGCAAATATTTAATCGTGGGAATTCCAAGTCTGAAATAAAGAACGGTATAATGAATCCCATATGAATCACTTATGAAAACCTGTAAAAGCTGTGCAAAGTTAGAAGTGTCATTCCAAAGATTACGTGCATCCCACACTTGAATATGAATTAGCACTGTAACATGGAAACACACTACCTAGCCCAGTGATGTGTATTGAGAAGGAAGGGTTTAACTGGATGACCCTGCAGCAAGGTAACTGAACCTACCTGTCTCAGGTGGGCTTAGCAGCCTGCAGCATAGCTCCACCCAAGTGAAGTGATTCCACATACGTCAATGCACTCTGCAATGAGGTAAGACAGTATCCCTCCTCACCAATTAAATACCTGAGGAACACAAAAAAAACCCTATAAACCAAATAATCTTCACAGGGGAAAATACAGATTAAAGAACCCTGAGTTGTAAAACATAATGAGAGCAGATGTAGACAAAGGTTTCAGTGTTCCATCAAGAAATGTTCATAAAACTACATAGAGCTGAATATTATAACAATGATACAGTGCGGAAATAAATGCACTTAAGACTTATTTGGTGCAGAAACCACACTCACTGTACAAAGTAAAAGTGATGTGATCGGCTGCGTCATCCTTTGCCATATACTCCACAAGTAGGAGTGTGAAAGTGTGGCATACAGAAAAGGACTTTACAGGACGCGGCAAAGCAACTCGGTCTATTGTAACTTGGTTATTATCCTGACTGAACAGCTTTATCCTACGATGATACATTTCTTACCTGAAGGGAGTGGTCTGTTTTAGGATGACAATGCTGCCCCCCACAGGGCACAAGGGATCACTGAATGGTTATCAAATGGCCACATCTATGTGGGATTGTGAACTGCCACAAAAAAAAAATCAGTGCACCAAATTGCTATCATGTTAAACACCAAATGACGGAATACGTTTTGTTCCATCCCAACGCTACAGTTCAATTCTATTCTAAAGTACATTAAATCTGTTCTGACAAAGATCTTAGTAAGGCACTCAACCTAGGCTTTTGCCTTTAAAATTTACATCAAGTACCTGTTAGCTTTTTTAAAATGTTAAATCTTACTTATTCCAAATTATTCCAGTTTGCCAATCAAAACTGTGAAACTGTCTGGAAGAGAGTGAAAGTTACAGTTCTTCAACTACAGTCAACTCAGTGTAACCTTCTGACAATGTGATACACAAGTTCATCTGCAAAAGCCAAGACCCAGTGTAAGATATAGTGATTTTGAACATGCCAATATCACACTCCTAACCCAAACAAACATATACAGCTCAGAACTAAAACGGCAGCTTGAATAATTAGGAGAGGCCATGTGTAAGCTTCTCGTCCATGCAGCACACTCCAGACTGCTCTAGTTGCTCTATCCTCGGTCTTCTTCCAAACCACTAAATTACATAAACATCTAGAGGGATTTTATTTGTATTTTTATGGAAAAAGCCAGGCCAGAAAATCCCAACATTCCTCCATCACTGCCAATCTAACCAGGCTGTAAAAAGGGTGGCTTTTTCACAGATAAACAGAACTTCCATGCTGTGGTCTCAGTAGACACGCAACAGCACCCTGGCACCAGAGAGGAGGGGTGAGTTGAGAACCAGTTGAACAAGGGCAGTTGGAGATAGCAGTCAGAAACAAGGGCCATCTCATAACACAGTTAAGTGGCCAAGGGTGAATACCAATCCCCGTCTGTTCACGCTAGTAAAAAAGCTACTTCTGTAAAATCAGAAGTGTGCCTTCAAGGTTCACATTGACTGACTTGCTCTCCCTCATCTGACGCATAACTCTTGACTTGAGAATTATGACTTGCCAAAAATAAATGAATTAAAAACCTATCATAATAAACCAATAAAATTATGAGCAAGATGTCTTGTGTCACTGTTACTGCAGTGCTGTTCCCCTGCTACTGAGTTGCATTGACTTTGATATTGCTTTCCATTAAACACATTCAGTTATGATGGACAGGATGGTTCAATATGCTGTGTTTAAAAGGAAAGATGTAGCATGTTATTTGGACAGAAATTAGTTAGCTAATGCAGTTGGTAGGTCAGCTGAAGAATTCAACTAGCTCACTTTCCTTTTAGGTTTAATAAAAACGTGACAGTTGAAATTAGGAACAACTGCAGAGAGTTAGGACACATTCTGTACAACCCTCAGAGTAATCAAATGTTTTTAGCGTTTTTGCCTCATTCCTTAAGAAGTCAGCATGTTTTCTATTTACCAGTCAATTTTTTTTTGACTCACTAGCTAAAGATGTTTCAAATCAGATTTTTTTTTTTGCCTTATCGTGACTCAGGTCTGAGTTTTTTCAGGACTGTGTAGACATATCAAAACATTTTTTCATGTCTAAACTTATTTGTGGTGCTTGATCGGACACATATGCAATTGGTGGGCATGTGACATGAATGGTCACGTCACAATGCCGCTGTTGTCTCAGACAACACCTGCTGTACGGCAAAACAACAACAGAAGAGAGGCTTGAGCTACATCCTATCTATCATACTCCCCATGTAGTGCACTTCACAAATCATAAAACTGAAACTACTCCACACAGACACGGTACCAGTCCAACTGGAAGATATAGAGCTTATTCCTGATTATATACTGTTTTATGCTTGGATATACAATGCACTGAGTACAGAAACTTATTTTATGACCTACACTGTACACTACATAGGATGAAGGGAGCCATTTGGGATTTAGCTGATCTCTTAGCACAGCAGTTAAAGCATGCCCTTCTTTCACCTCTTCGTCCCAACCATGTAAAAGTCGAGGAACTGGTTGCTGTCCTCCGGAGAGAATGGAAAGCACACGAGCTAGTAAACACTTAATACAATAAATTTTCTCAGAAACATTATGTTGATGTTGTTGTGCATACGAGCTGTTTCAGGGACAGATTCATTCACATTACAACCAGATTCAAGTTACTTACATGTACAGATATGATTGGATATGGACTTGGATCAAAATCCAATTTGCAATTATTTGTTTTTTTTTATATGTTTTATTTCTTACTACAGTTTAACACTGCTTGCAAGAATAACTGTTCATTGGAATCAGTGACCAAATATTAACTCTCATACATTTATCCTGTTGTGTTTTGTCACAATTTTAATATTGCAATATGCGGCTTGTGTATTAATTTTACTAACCTGCTGTTCTGCTATGTTACACTAATTTCTGATTGTTATATACTCTTAAGTTTTGAGAGGGGTTTACATGGTTGTGAAAGGCAGGTACAAACCCTTCATGGATGAACTCTTCCAGTGCAGCACATTCAGAGACTAGCTGGGGCAGTTCACTTCGCAAGGCCACAAAAGACAGTATAGGCAGGAGATCATCTGCTCCTCTGATGAAAAAGAGGAGAAAAGAGCAATCAGATCAGTTTAAAGAGCAACAAAACAGCATTCTTTTGTGTCAACAAAACAACACATGCCGTTTGCATTATCAAGGGTGCTTTCATGCATCAGCTTTAATAGCATTCTCTTCAAGTCACGGCAAAAAAAAAAAAAAAAAAAAAAACCCTATCAGCATTCACACACTACAAAGAGAGTAGGCTGCTTGCGTGAGAAGGAAGTTAGGTGTCCGCTTTCTTTAAGGCCCAAAGTACACCCGATATCTTTCACCGAGGTGAGTGGCGGACACAGCAACGTGCTTTGAGTGGTGCAAAATGCCTAAGAGTTATGGCCATAGTAAACTATTGTTTTACAGCAGTAGCACAATATGACCTACATGCAATCATCAATATTCTTGTTAAGTCTTGTCAGAATGCTACCTAAAAGTAACGGTTCGTGATCAGAACTCCCACGGCCAATTTGTTGTTTTTCTTGGAACACAAACTTGTGCAGCCTTCTTGCCAAGAAACAAGTACAGAAGCATTCATATGCCAATATTTTGACAGAAATATGAAATGAGGATTCTGGGAATTTACAGCAGAGTGAAAAAAAATTCCTCAGGTAAGAAATCGATGATAAGGGTGGGCACAGGGGCACTGGAAAAGAAAGAGTAAATGTCAGCTCAGATAAGGAGCAATGAGGTCAAGTGAGCCCCCTGCTTGGTTCTGAAGAATGTAGACGTGAATAGAGTGAATAGGGCCAAGAATGAAGAGGAAATAACCGCTTTTCAAGGGGAAACAGGGGAGTGTGCAAGTATGTGTAATGGAGAGACAAAAAGAGATGAGAAACAATGGAACGGAACGAGTGAAAGAAAGGGTTAGAATTGTTGAATTGTTCAAGTGCAGACATGCATTAGCAAATTCATACTCCCTCACTGTCAAAGACAACAGAATGTGAAACAATTAAACTGTGGATCAATCTTAAGGTTTTAAAAAAAGGGTCAAAAAGACCTTTCTGTTCAGATATCTAATGACATGTCACAGTTATACTCATTTTTGTGTGTGAAGTTTTAAGAACCAGCAGGAATAGGTCTCATTAAATTTTCTCAATAAACACAGCCAAATACAGCTCTGGGAATAACACATGATCCTAAAATTTCTTATCCAGCACTAAATGAAAGACTGATTTTAAAAACATAAAAGAGGATCTGGACTTTTATAAAACTTGGATTAACTGCAAAAGGACTGCCAGCAGCCACTAGATTCTGGAGCGCTCTGAAATACACCACTGCCATTTCAGTTGTGACCATGAAGCGCCACAATGCCATGTGTGTGTGTGCCACCAGTGTGCTATTGCACCACAAGCAGTGATCTAAACAGGCACACGCACAGAAATGACCCTTAAGGGCCATAATGAGCCAAAAAATAAGCAGAGATAGTGAGAGCCAGACAGAAAAGAGCAGCAGAGGAAGAGATAAGAGCAGGGTAAGTGCTCCTAGTGTTTAGGGCGGTGATAGATATCGTTTACAAACGTTCTTTACCAAAGTGTGTTTTTTTTGTTAACAGGATGCTCGCGTGAGCTCACACTTTTACTGTCCTCATTAAAGTTGTGCCTGAGTAAAACAAATTAAAAACCCCAAAGCTCCAGCCGAGCAGAGCCTGTGATCTACTTGAGATTTACCAAAGAGATACTGCTCAATAAAGAACAGCTGGTCACACCGGGAAAAGTCCAGTACACTACAGAGATTGAAATATTAGTCTGAACCTGTTGGTACCTGACTAATCATGAAAACATGTTCGGCTTAATGCAGATTCACTATGCCTCCCATTTTTAGTGAATTTTAAAGTCAGTGATGCAGGTTTTTGAGTAAACAGATACATACTGAATCCTTTCTTGATATTTAGTGAGAACTGCCCTGCACAGTTAGGAGAGAGTAAGTTAGGGTAGGAATATCAGGGTCAGAGGCAGTCTTTTTAGAAGCACAGTAGGACTGGGTAAGCCAAGTAAGCATGGTCTTTCCAAACTTCTGCCATCCTCCAAATCGACCCTGACCTTGCAGGGTCAGAAAACAGACCACAGATTTAAATTAAAAAGGTAGAATAATATGAGAATAATTTAATGAAGTAGTGCCTGATGTGTTTAGGTTTATGACGTTCAATTCTGAAATTTTCATTTATTCATTTAGAATTATTGAACATAAGCTGTATACACTGCAAAAATGCCAGAGAAAAATTGATGCAGTTGTGTTTTTTTTTTTAAATCAAGTTGTCCAACAGGTTTAAAGAATGATTTGTTCAATAATCGAAAGGCGTTTTAAAACTTGCTGCTCTCCAAATGAAAATAAAATCTCTGAAAACGAAGCTCCCTTCTTCACTGTCTATATAACCTTTTGCATTTAATATATGTAACTGTCAGTCAGGTTCAAATGTCAAGAGCCTCTTCTAGTTAAAATAGGAACTGCATTATAGGATAATAAAGTGAAGGTGAATATTAACTAGCAGCAAATTTTCAAAATCATTTGCAAAAGACAAACCCACTAAAGAACTCTGTTGGATGATGCATTCATTTTTTACAGATATCTGTAGGAATCTCATCTAGCCACTGAGCCATAGCAGGCAATTTCAAACTAAAAGTTGGTAGGTTGCCCAAAGTAGTAAATTATTTGGGCAAACTTAAATGCAATCTTGGCCTGGCAGCTAACTGGCTAATTCTCAGGCCCCTCTTACAGCAGTGGCTCACTTTCCCTTGGCGCCTTATCAAGGTCCTGGTACATTCCGGACAGGGCGACCCACTTAGAGTACCAGCCATCTCTAAGCATCCCGCTGGGGTCAGAGGGAAGAGACGGGCTCCCTGCTGAGCTCTGGCCCTTGTGTGGCCTGATGAAGTCTGACAGAGGGCCAGGGGGATATGCAGGAGGTTGCCCTTAAACTTAGAGTTCCACACCAAGTTACTCTTATCCATGAGCAGAATCTACTATGACACTTATTTAGGGTGACTTACATGGCTGCTGTTTTGGGTGATGGATCATCCTCTTGATGGAGTCTGTAGTGCTCTGCACACGCACAGATGAGTCGTAAGGTTCGCACTACAGTGAAGGACAAAAAGATTTCAGACAAAACCAGAAGATGGAAAACTAAGGAAATCAGACCTAAAATGTTACCAAATATGCTTCAAAACATACAACTCTGATGTGAAAAATGCAACAAAAACCTGATACTACTTAAAGTCTCCATTATAGACTACTATTCTTATTAGAAACATTCATTTATTGATCCACTTATCCAGTCCAGGGTCATGGGTTATTAGAAACATTTTTTGGGAAAAAAATCAAAAATATGCCTAAATTTACTGTCATGTGGCAGAGTAACAAATACAAACAGCATGGCGTGGAGAAAGAGGAGACGTGTGTTTTGAAAAGGAATAGAGAGAGAGAGACATCTAGGAGGGTGAGTCTCAAATAGCTCTACATAGAAAAACAGCTGTGTAAAAAAACAAGTAAATAAAACAAAAAATAATAAACAAAAAAAACAAAAAAAAAAAAATTGGAGCATGGTTGAACAATGACGTTATTCAAGCACACTTCATTGCCAAAGTCTACTTAACAGACAGAACCAACCAAAACAGATTTAATTTCTGACACTACGTCTATTTAGAAACAACAATAAAATAACTGATAATTTGACAGTTGTTTTGAAGTTTTGTTTTTTTCCCTGGTTGGCAATCTCACCTATACATTCAAGCTTTCTCTGAGGACAGTAGTCTCTACACAGTTGTTTCAGCTCCTGTACTGCAGACTCATAAGGGTAGGATCCATGGAAGACAGCAGAGTCTTTGGGGCACAGTTTTTCTGCTACACCAATATCAGTAGGTGAAGATATACCATACAGCTTAACGCTGTTCTCAAAAGCTAACTCTCGCTCTCTATGCACCCTCCTGTAATACACAAGGGCAGAATAAAACAATATAATAAATTCATAGCATATACTTGTGTTAGTGTGTAAGTTGTAGTGTTAGAACATGTGCTTCTAGCTTACAGGCGCCATCTACTGTTGAAACACAATGAGAATAGTGATTCCCTGACTACATAAACCATTACATTCACAGACTTTTAATTGTTCTGGAATTAGGGCTGCTAAAATAAAACCTACAAAATCAATAAGGATTAATTAAAAAATAATGGGTAATATATTTCACCATTTGCCTACTGTTAATTCCATAGTAAAACTGATGACTTGATTCTGTTTGTCACAGGGCATGCACATCTATTTTGACATGGTAGACCACATACAGGAGGTATCAACTCACAGGTTGAGTCCATTCAAATGAGGACTAAAACTAGATGCTAAAAATGGCCAAGACTAGAGGAGTTATCAGAAAAAGATAAAATCTGAGTTTCTGTGCTTGCTTCAATAATGAAACCTCTCGATATAAAGCACTTTGTTTATTTACAATCTGTGATGGTCATGGCTTTCTCCCTAATTAAAGCTTTGTGGAGTTGATTCCAAAAAGCCATTTCTTTGAACAGGGACGTGTTGAATTAGGTGCTACTTGAGTATCCCTGGCACTTCAGAACCACATGAGCACATCTTTTCTATACCAGGAAACATAGCTTCCAAAAAGAATGCTAGCCATAGCTTAGAAAATGTTACATGTTAACATTTTTTTGTTCTGTAAATTATTTTAAAATAGGGAGGCGTGGGTGATGTAGTTGTTAAAACTTTTATATTCCATTAAAATGCTGCAACAATCCAGTTAAACCTTTTATTTTAGTAGTTTGTTATTATAAAATATATAAACAAAAGATACATCTTTTTTTTATCAATTATAAAAATAATCTTTAGTTGCAGCTACAATTGATGCTAAAAAACATTAGCAGTAAGTGCTACTACTTTTGACTTTTCAAAAGAATTCTCTACTCCACAAATCCTTTCTTTCGAACATATATTTGTAACTAGTTACTACACTAAACCTCTACATACTCTAGCAAAGTATACAGACTTAAGTATATTTTGCTATGAGTGTACACTTTAGCCACATAGACTCTAAAACAGGTTAAACTGACCTGCTACTATACCAGCGTTAAAAAAAGAAAAAATATATATATATACCTAAAGAGCACCAGTAGAGGGCTCCAAATTGGCGGGAAGAAGACCTCCTCTATGCACGCTACACAGATGTCTTTCGAACTTGCAGTGTTGAGACATTCAAAGGAGAGCAGGCACAGAGACAGCAGACGATCTAAAACAGGCAGAGTACAATCAGTTTGTACATTCACAGCTAATGGTTTCTGATTCATACCAGTTCAAGAACCAGGTATGGCATTAAAACAATTTAAGGATGCAAAAATTTGACAAGTGGGAGATGACAACTTGATAAATCACAATATGCTTTTCTGAATTTACAGACCATAGGTTTTATGCCATCGACTCAAACAAACAGATTAAGTTCTCCTTCTAAAATAGCACCATGGTGTAGATGGTGCAGCGTGCCTTGGCAAAAACAGTAATTTGTCAAACCCTTTTTTAATATATATATATATTTATACTGCCCAGGCTTAGGAGTGCTCACTCACCAATAGCATTGTGAATGTCTGTGATGACGGCTTTCAGGTGTTCCTTCAAAGCTCGTTCCTCCATGTCCTGAATTTGAGATTCCAAGTCCCCATGGGTGGAGTCACAGGTAATATCTGAGAATGTGTCATCAGCACTGTTACCAGGAGCCCAATCCAGCTGAGTCAGAAACTGCTCCAAATCCTCGAAAGAGTTATCTCGGTCTGGAGGAGCTGGAGTTTGTGGTTCTTCTGAATCCAGCTCAGGTTCTGTGTCAGTTGTATTGAGGTCATGAAGCAGCGAAGGAGAGATGGACGCATCGGAAAGGCTGTGGACAAGGCCAGATTTAAGCTGACCTTTGGGGCTGTCAAAGTGCAGGCTTTGAGCACTGCTGGATGGTTTCAAGGACACAGAGCGACCAGGCACAGGGCTGGGAGGAACACACTGGCTCACTATGGGATAGAGCCTGTTGTACACGTGATACTGGAGCTTCTTCAACAGCTGCACTACAGGATGATCTGGACAGCTGAGAAAAATGTTCCAAATTTATCATATTAATGGTCATATTTGCAACCTTTACTTCATAAAAGATAATAAATAATGTAAAAAACGTATCATACTTCAGCAGATGTGAGACAAGACCCGAAACCAACGATGGATCATTTGGGGTTTTTTTCAGGTTCGCTTTCCAGACTTTAGGCCAATCCTACAAAATCAAATATAAAGTCATTATAGACCTGTTCCTGAACATCATTATTAAACACAACTTGCATTTCGATATGTACACACACTATACACAATTGTATGCTGTGCACTTACATTATCTTGTTCATATTCTAGTATGTTTGCATACAGGACCCGTTGCTCTTGTTCCTCAGGTGTCATAGTTCCTGAAGATGAAAACCTCCTGTAAACAAACCATAAAATTACAAATGGGAGCCTGTACAAATTAAAGGCCACATTGTTAACCCAGAGACCTCTACAGAGAAGTCTATAAATGTGTCTCACAATAATTCATTTTATAGCAAAGAAGCAAAAAACACACATAGTAATAAGGAAGACTAAAGTAAACAATGCCTAGGAAAATGACATTTAATGATGTAATAATGCCTTTCAATTTAAAAAAAGAAAACGAACAAAATATTCAAGGAAAGAATATTTCTCTTACATCTTTAAATGTATTACTGTTGTTTGCTTTATTTTTCATCCAAAAATGACTCTTATGGGTTCTTTGACAGTTTGTTAGCATTCAAATAAACATACTGATGTCTATTGTAAATACAAAATCCGAACTGAAATACACAAGTTACAAAGCAAAAAAAATAAATAATAATATTGTGCACCCCCAGTTCAACAGAGGTAGATAACACTGACAACCTGAAGAGAAATGGAAGTTAAGCAAGTTTCCTCATTTTTTTGAGCCTTAGGAATGTAGAGGTTCACCTGTTAGCCTGCTCCTGCAGCCGGAGTCTCCTCTCTTCCATCTTTCTCTGCAGCTACAAGCATTTAGGAAAACCAGCACAAGCTTACAGATTTTAGTATTTGGTGAATATTATTTTCAGCAATGGCCAATAAAATCCTATTACATAGCAGAAAGAGCTGTGACAGTGGAACAGTGAAATCAACATCAGGTTTACCATGAAAAAGTACACTAAATATCCAAAAGTAAAACATAAAAAAACATATTTGCAGAGACGTTCCTGTTCTAGCTTTGGGGAACAATATTGCACAAAATGACAGATCACAGCCATTTTACCAAAGCTATACCTGTCGTGTCATACACAAGACAGCTGTACAAACTCCACAAACAAATTTAATATGCAACAAAACCTGACTGATCGACAGTCAATACAAAACCTCAGAAAAGAGTTTTTGGATTTGAGGAATGTTCTTGTTTTCACCATATTTATTCAGTTCAAATTTATCTTGTGATGGGTGTGCTGTTTAGCTTTGTATTAGCTGTCTCACATTAACACAGGTCCAATACTGTAATTGGAGAGAGTGACACAAGGAGGTAGGACAATTTTAAAGTGTTCGCTGCACTCTACGTGAGAACAAAACCAGAAGCATTTTTATATCATGTTTACTGAGATAAACCAGAAATAATTTCCAACAGAATTTCTTGAACTAACTAATGTTTGTGTTTATATTTCATAAGCAACACTAAGTAAACAAGTGCACTGTTCTTATAACACACTTGTAATTTTCCTTGGCACCTACTGCTTTCCATTTATAAATTTATAACTCTGGTTATGAGAGGTGTTTCAATGCACATGCCATTAGTTATACCTAACAAATGTCTGATCTGATACTCATAACCTACATATACCATTTTAAACTGTTAAGTCTGATTGAATTTCTTCTCTGTAATCAATAATTCTTACATCAATACATAAATATTGAAAGTAATATACAAAGCTTTTCTTTGGCATGCATTTCTATTCCTTAGCAGATTTCAGAAAGTTGTTGATCTCAAACTTCAAACACTTCAATATGTATTGCTTTTCTTCCCAATAAAGTCAACGTATTTGAACTGTTCCATAAAGGGTCAAGCATATGATTGTACTTTGCTCTTGAAGGTGGGGGCACCTTTCAGAGGTTAGAAAGTTGACTGCCAAATTAAAGGCTTTCCCCACAATGTTATCAACATGTAATGCATTTAGACATGGAGCACAAACATCTGTCAGAACCAAAAGACGAACTTATAGTTTCATTTTTTTTTTTTTTTTTGCATCCCAATGTATATTACTCCCACACACAGTAATATAGAGTGTGGATAACATACATTGGGTAATACAGTAATCACAGAAAAGAACAAATATAAGGATACAGCATGTTGTCTGGCTCTTGCAATGATGAGGTTTTCCATCATCTGTCTCTGGAGAGAGAGGGTCTGAAATAATATGGAAAAGTTCAATTAGACACACAGCACTTAAACGGCATATGTCAAACATCTAAAAAAAAAAAAAAAATTTTAAATTATTAAATGGCAGGAGACATCAAGATCGAGGCATGTCTTTTCCTTGAGTTCCAACGCCCCCACAGTATATTAAGCTTCTGGCATAATTATCCACAGTTCATCAGCTTTGGCTGAAAATAAGCTACTATAAAGAAGAAACTAAGCAACCAGAAGGTATAAACACCTATTTTCAGCCCCTTCAAAGGGTGCGCTAGTGGGATGCACCAGCTGCTTCTGCCTTGACAGATACTATTAAAAACTACATGCAATCTGTCTCCCATCAAGACTACACTTATAAAAATGTATGTAAAATACACACAAACAATCTTCACAACAACCGATCTACAGGACTCTGACAGATGCTAACCACAGACTGGAAGACTTTGTTAATACTTTTAAAAGGCTATAGTGAGAGACATCCTCTCACATCTAAAGACAATTATTTACCATATATTACACCACTTGAATAAGACAAGTGTAAAAATGATAATATTACACAGTTGTCTTTATTGGAAAGTCAAGACAAGGAAAATTCAATAGGCAGAACGGGCCCTCTGTCATTGCTACTCTGAGCTCAGCAATGCAGTCTGACGTAAAGCAGGCAATAAATAAACTTAAGCTTAATACAACAATCTATAGCACTTAGAGAACAGGATTTTGCTTGTATATGCACACTACAACAACCCTTTACACGTTGCATTGCATCCTTTACAGGCGACGTAAAAAAATAAATAAATAAAAAATAATGATACATTTTGGCAGTGTTCAGTAAATATTTAACCTCTGGCACCTCAACACATTCAACATAAAGAAACTTCAGAAACATTTCACAAGTCAAATGCTCAACTGGAATAGGAAATTATAAAGTTTCCTGAAGATCACAGGAAGAGGAAAATTAGTTTTTCCCCCATTGTTCCCTTTGAAAGGCGACTGTTACCCAAATGATAGAATTAAACTCAGTAATCTCTTTAAGTAACACTTTAGGTAAACATTAGATAATCCTGTCTTTACACCATTAGCATGAAGGCTGTTTATTTTCCAACCCTACTACTCCCTAACACTAGAATTACCAGGATTTTCATATGACCCCTTCTTCTACCAGAGATAGACAAATGGCAGTGCTGTGGTAATTTGCATCCCATTGGGCCATCTTTTGTTATGTACATTAAGCCACTACTAGGTACTAAACTGGGGGATGGGTGATAGTGTGAACTATGTTGATCCATTGATGGAGAAAAAACTCTTGATTTTAACCCTTCTTAATAACTAAAAATTGCTCAAAAATAGTATTTTATCTTAATTTGAGTCATATTTACTTGTCAAGAAAAAAAAAAAATGCTTGCCAATGGGGTGAGATATTGTGACTAAAAACAAGACAAAATGTCCTGATAAGATTCTTTTACTCTGGGTTTTTAAAAAAAGTAAAAATGTCTTTTTTTACAAGTAACTGAAGGTTTTTTTTTTTTGTATAAATTTATGTAAAAATATCTTTACCTATTGGAAGTTTTTCAAAAGACAAAATTACTTAAAATAATGGTTTGAAAATCTGAACTTTACCTATTTTGACCAATCATCAGTGAGAAAACAATCCACAATTAGTACAAAGGAGGCAGACTTGAGATGTTTTGGAATTATAGTTCAAATAATGTCTTTGTGTCAGTTTTAGAATAAAGAGAAAGATGACTGCAGACGCAGGAAAACTTGTCAATAAAGTGCATAAACTTTATATAATGAACTGCACCAAAGTAAATAGCCTATCTGGCTACATGCTGAGTGAAATAAAATAGAATAAACATTTCTCACTATAGTACAATATTACAAATATACACGACGGAGGTAACTGAGATGGGTTCTATATATATTTTAAAAATGTTGTTGTTGCAGCCATTAGGTGGAAATATGCCAGTACCAGGTAACAGTGAACAGGGACGGGTGTGGTGGGTTATAGCGTGAACAATGATGATAACGATTATGTGTGTATCCACCTCCATGTGGATAAAAAGCCACATCACCACACATTTCACTTACTCTGTTGACTGAGAAGCAAAGATGTCAAAGGTTTACAGTACACAGCAGGCTTTGGACATGATCCTCAACCACGTCAACCCCTGTGACTCATGACCTCATTTACATAACACTGGAGACAAGACCACCTACTCACACCTGCCAAATGGCGGCGGTTTGGTAGTTCTAGTGTTAAAGCCACTGTCAGCGAAGAAACCGTGTAAAATTAGATACTGTTCCTGAGATGGAAAAATATTTCAATCTCATTTTTACAAAATTTTGTGAACTGTTCAAAATGATTACATTTTAAATTTGTTAAAAATCTATAAAAATTAAAAATAGTTACAAAAAAACAGAAACAAACAAAAAAACACAATCACAACGCATAAACGGCACTCCACACTTGAAACCATCCACTCACACTGTACAGTACTGGATATTGAGCTGTATCGATAACTTGGTTGAACTTCCTTGGCCCTCGTTGACTCCGTTAAACATCTCTCAGACACAACACATTTACACACCATGTGTGAACAAATATATTACTGAAAACATATAAAAGAAGTTCAATCTAGAATTAACGTACAAAAATGATCGAGGATGAGCCCGATTCCCTCTCAAGACACACACAGTGTAAATCAGACTGAATACCTTAATAAACGTTTTAAGTTTTTTCCAGTATGAGGCCAGGTCCAGCGAAGCCTCGCTGCGTCTCCGGAACATTCTTGGAAACTACAAACGAGTTTCAAGGCGAACACGTTGAAGTTCAAACTCAACCGATAAAGTTGCTTTCGTCTACTTTTCCACAGAGTAACGTTAAGCAACAGAACTTACTAATTTCACCTCAGCTCACTAGCGCGTTTCGTTAAAACTGCCCCTGGTGTAAACAAAAGAACTCCCCACACTCCTCCATCAAACCTGCTCCCCCCTCAGACGCGCCGCAGCATTGAGTTAATCAACTCCTGATCGATGGGAAGGAAATGGCGTCACCTGAAAGGGGCCCTCGCTCTCTTACCAATATAAAACCAGCCAGCCCCCCACAGGCACTGTCTCAATATCTATTTAGACGCCCACTGACGTGCAGACTGACCAATTAAATGTTTATAGAGAAGGTTATCGACCGATAACGGTAGCGCTACAGTCAGACCGTCCAATCAGAAGATTTTAGGCTACTTCACCACGCCCCCTTCTCACTCAAACGAACCAATCGGAGTAGGGGAGGGCGGGACTAGTTTGTGAACGAAACGCTTCTCGAAATTCAATGTAAGCTCCAGAAAAGCTAAATCCCGGACGTTTGTAAAATTCCGGCCGGAAGTCTAAAAAAGAGGACGTGTCCGGGTAAAAGAGGACGTCTGGTCACCCTAAACCTAATGCACTCGCACTACACCATGTACCAAGGAGCTCCATGTTGCCCAAATAAAATGGCTACATCAAATGGAGTGTTTGTCGAAAAAGACCTATTAATTCTGCTAGTTAATCTAATCTCAAAGAAGAATGCAGTTTGCAAAATTTCATATTTAGCTTGATATGCAGATTTTAAAAGGCTTTGCTTAATCAAAACCTTTAGCAAAAAGTTGCAGCTCAGACCAACTCTTTTTGGGGTCAATTATTGTTATGATGGCTAAGGTGACTTGTTCAATGGGTGAAATAAGAGCTAACCATCTAAACAAATGTCAGACTACATCAGGAAACTACCTTGACACTGACACATAACATTGAACGTTGATTCATTTTTTTAAAACTTGTGAACACTAAGGACTTCAGTTAACATCACAGCGCAGATTCAAAATCAGTGAGAGCTATTCATATTTCATAAAATCCATAATTCAAGTTTTGTACAAGACACTAGAAAAATGCATCATGCCTTCATTTTAAAATGTAAAGTATTTCAGTTAATTTATGGAAATAATGACAAAAAGTAAACCGTAAAATGTAATTTTATTCACAACTTTGGCTGACAGTTATTTTAAAGTTTTTAGTATATTGAGGGCATCTGAATATCTGTCACATACTATAGAAATCTGCTTAAGGCCATGGCCATGTGATCATGCTGTAAGCAACTAGAAATGATCTTATTGCTTTTTATCTTGGTATTGTTCATGGTTGAGGAAAATACGGAGAAATACCAGGGCTGTTTTTACTTGAAATCAAAGCAAACTTGTCATGCCACTTTGTATCAGTGGGAAATGAAAATTAATGTCAACTAACAATACCATGTTTCACTTCTCCCTTCTTCCATCCTCAACTATCATTGTGCAGAAACACATTAATAGCTCGGAGATGCTCCCTATTATCTTTCATTCAATGTCTCTAACTACTTATCCAGGTCAAGGTTGAGGTTGGTCCAGAGCCTACCTGAAATCAATGCGTGTACAGCAGGGACACACACTGGACGGGGCACCAGTTCCTCACAGGGCAACACACACTCACACCTATGGAAGGGAGATTGGCTACTTAAAAATGTCCAATGTGTGTTTTTGGACTGTGAGAGTAGGAGCATCTGGAGCGTCTACCCAGAGCAGGCCTTGAACTCACAACCCCAGGACCCTGGAGCTGTCTGAAAGTGACACTAGGCTTAAGATTAGGATTTCTGACACTATACTTTCTGAAGTCACAGAAAGAGAGAGGAAGGAACAAAATTTGCTATGCTCTGGGAATAAAAAAAAAAAAAAAAAGATTCTGGTTCTGTAAACTCATGCACTTCATGTCTAGACATCTTCAAGCTGTCATCCACAAGATGAGACAAGCAACAAAACATCAAACCTCAAATAAATACCAAATACTATCCCACACAAAGAAAAGAGACACTCCTGTTTGTCCTACTATAATATAAGTATTTTACTTCTCTTACTCTTTCCTCAAATTCAGATGAGGAAATAGAATGTATAGTTTTATTTGGTAAGGCTACTCACTTGTGTTGGCTGACAAATTTTGTGATGGATACCAATATGTAGTTAAGAAAATTGGCTTGCAATGTACTAAATTAAAAAAAGAGATAAACTGTCTTAAAATAGAGACTGTAAAGGATATAGAGAAAAATGAATGCAACAATAGTTTGAACAGAATTAGTTTGAAAGCATACTTACTAATGAGGTTTTTTGTGTGGCCTGACTGGGGGCCAGCCTTGCAAGACGTTGTTCATAATTTGCCTTCAGTTTCTGATTCAGACGTGAAGCCTCTTCTATAGGCGTTAGCTCCCTGTAATTCATATTTATATAAACATTGATAATAAATATATTTATGGGGTGCCACTCTGAAAGCAGAGACAACCAAAAATGGCAGCATTTACAGACGTATCAGAAATATCAGAAAACAACATCCTGCCAACCTTCATCGCATAAATGCTGCATGGACCTGCTATCATAAATCTGACAGCCATGACCAATCAATTTACTGGGTCAATGGCCAGAAGAATATCTTGAGCAAATCTCTGAGCATTGCTGAAGTACATAAAATAAAAAGAGCAACTAAACAAAGAAGAAACAGGCTGCGGTCAATAGCAAAAAAGGTCGATATCATTGCACTTAGATATATGAATCTTCACTTGTTTCTCCATCTAAGGCTTATACAAATCTGATAACACATTGCACCATGGACCTTGTCCAACACCCACAAGGGGTTATTTTGAAAGGTTCTTGGAAAAACTACAAAGGGGTCAAAATAAACAATTCTCAATTGTGGTACCTTGAATCAAGACCAGTTTTTTGCTGGTTTTGTAATTATCTGACAAAGCCAAAATAATGTCAATGGAGCAGAACTAAAAGTTCGTTTTTTAACATTATCGTGACTTACAAAGTAATCAATATTTAGAAAATGTGTGAATAAAGTTCAGTTAGAAGTTTCATTCTTTATAATTTGCTAGAATCTTTGCTAGAACACTTGCTCCAAAATTTCAGACTTTTGCAAAAAAATTATATTTCAGCATTACAGAATTAAAAGATATTAGATGTATGATTCAAAACAGGCAACAATTAACTACATTCATTTTGTGCAACCTCTCCATCCTGTTCAGGATAAGTCTACCTGGAATTGAGTGCAAGGCAGGAAAACACCATGGGCAACATGCCAGTCCATCACAGAGTACCACATTCTCACACTTATGAACACTTTTGAATAGCCAACCCACATAAAAGCATGTGTTTTTGAACTATGGGTGGACACCTGAGCACTTGAAGGAAACCCATGCAGACACAGTGAGATTACATCGAATTCCACACAAACTGTGAGGGATTGAACCTATAACCCCAGAACCCTGGAGCTGTGTTACAATAACACTACATGTAGCACCACAGTGCTGCACCTGTTAACCATATGTCTAAATATTTTTAATGTTAACCATATGTCTAAATATTTTTAATGTTAACCATATGTCTAAATATTCTAAACGGGTCACACAGCTCCAGGGACCTGGAGGTTGTGAGTTCAAGTCCCACTCTGGGTGACTGCCTGTGAGGAGTTTGGTGTGTTCTCCCTGTGTCCATGTGGGTTTCCTCCCCATATATATATATATGTGTGTGTGTCATTCTGTGAAAGACTGCCGCACACCCCAGGGTGTGTTCCTGCCTTGCGCCCAGTGATAGTAGGCTCTGGACTCACCGTGACCCTGAACTGGATAAGAGGTTACAGATAATGAATGAATGATCTTTCCTGCTCAACTGGCTCTAGAATTCCCAAACAAAATCTTCATGAAAGATATGTTTTTACTTATGATTTTAGTATTCATCAAGAGTTAATCAGACTGACAGGGCAAAAAAAATCCAGGATTTCATTCCAACTGACTGGCTTCTCCAATCATCTCACGTCACCGTCAGAGGTGTTACGTCTGTTGAAACAAAATTCTAGGAACTACCACCTCTGGCCCTCAGTGAATGCACTTGTGAAGAATTTTTGTAGAGAAAATAAGTTAGAAAGGTCCATCATTATCAACTTAGGAAGTATGCTCCACATAGTGGACCTCTATCAGAAGGTTGCATAAAGACTGCAACCTTTTTGTGAACTCTGCGAATAAACAGACCTTACTTAAGAGTAGGAGATCAACGATCCTTGAAAAGGCCATAATAGTGCAGCTTATCTACACAGACATAATAAGATGTACTAACCTTTGAAGAATAGGGCGAAAGGGACTAAAAAGTATGCAGAGCAACTAATGGACTACAGTCTGAAACTACAAACAAAATACAATATTTTAGCTGACTAAGGAATATTGTATTATTTAGCACAATTGAAAAGTTGTTTTATTTGTAATGGATTAATTTGGTGGTCAACACTCCATTGAATGACTCACTTTTTGTTGTCTTGTGACTCCACAGTTTGAAGCTTCTGGAACACTTCAGGGGGCAGGAAATGACATCCTGCGCCTTCACCTTCTGAGAGCACTCTGCGATGTCTGGAGGTCTGCACAATGGAGCCTGATCTACTCTGAGTTTCTGACTCCATCACTGTTTCATGTGATATGTCTATGGTAGGGAAAATATATATTTATATGTGCTATGTAGAGCTCTTCTGTATTTAGAACATGGCAAATGAGGCTTACCTGTTTTCATGGGACTGGAAAAAGCATCAGGAAAATTTGTTTTTTGTTGTGTTAATGGGGATGATTGGAGTGTTGCAGTACTGAGGCTGGGATCTGAAATGTCAATTCGTTTTCCTACGCAGGACTTAATTCTCTCTAAACACTGCTCAGCTAGCTTCAACATTTTCTCCATTTCCATTGCTTCCATTTCAGCCTCAGCTGCCAAGGCAAACACCCAAAATTCAGTCAAGAAATGTACATTTTACTGAACAAACAGATACAAAATTACAGACAATAAAAAAAATCCAACAATGTTATTAGTTGTCTTACTTTTATGTGCTGCATCCTGGAGCAGGGCATGTGAGATGTAGTTGACACTTCTCAAGTATTCACAATAAGCCTCCTAGAAGAGGATTATAATGAAAAAATGTAAAATATAAAAATCATCCAGTTTCATTGTTTTGACATGGAATACTCTGCCTGGCAAATATGCTAATGTGACTTTAATTAGAACACTAGGAGGACAGGACTTTAATGACTCTCAGAAAGGTCTAATATAATATGTTTGTCTAACTGTAAACGAGTTTGGCAAGTAATGCAATTAGTTATGGCAACTGGTAAAAGGCCCATATCAATTTAAAAAAAGCATTCCTTGCTTTTTTGAAATAGAATATCGATGTAGTATGTAAACACAACTGAATTATTTAAATTGACCTCAGAGGAAAACATAACTTGGATTGATCAGCATATAATAAATAATCATATGTAAATTTGGATTAACTCTGGTCAAACCACATGCTTTTTTTTTTTTGGGGGGGGGGGGGGGTATGCTCTAAATAATAAAAAAAAAAGCATAACAATCTTTACAGAGGGCACAATTCTACACTTTATAATTCACAAATACTGATTATTTGCAATATAATAACTTTTTATTAATTATGACACTAAATATTATAAAGTGTTGTTATTCTAATATGATAAGGTCTGCAAATAAATAAAAACGCAGAGAAACAACATTTAACTTCACGCTCTGTTATAACAACTAAGTCAGTCTTTCAACTTGTCAGTTACCTTGAGCACAAAAGACCACTTTAAACGAGCTAATAATCAGCAAAAGCTGGTCTTGTTTGGATTTTCAGTTAATTCAATCTACAATCATTATCTGATAACACTGATAACAGCAGTTACATCATGTGAGGAGAACAGTGGTGTGGGACAATGCAGAAACACCTGGAGCTCCAACTTGTTTACAAAACATAGAGAGAAGATAAGAAAAAACGATTCAATTAAAGGAGTTAAAAGAGAGTGGAATGAGTGAGCAAGTAAATGAATGAATGAACAAATCAATGGATGAGAGAAGAGAAGAGAGGAGAGGAGACTAGAGAAGAAGCACTACATCAACCATAACATAGCTGGCAGAAACTATAAGACAAGTAAAAAGAAAAGGAGCAACAGACGGTGGCTTAGAGGTTAACATGTTCTCCTCAGTGGTGGATGCTGGTCTTTCAAGGAGGGGAAGCTCAATTTCGGCCTACATCATAAGATGTGTCAGTTTATTTATACGTAAATTCTACTCTCCATTCCTTTTCAAGAAAATGATCTGTGACCCTGTCGTACCAACAAGGCGTCTTTTCCAGGGACTTGACTAGTGTCTTCTCAATGGCCAGCAGAGCTAGGCTGCTTAAACGGCCTTGGCCCATGTGAAGTGTGTCCGCCTGTGAGTGCTTTGTGACGGTGGATAGAAGTCAGAAAGAGTGATAGAAGTCAGTCTCCAAACACAAGCAGCTACAAAAAAAAAACACCAGAAATAGAAGCTCGATTTGTCGCTAGTCGTTTTTAACAAAGAAAATGCCGCTAAGAGGATTAAGAAAGTCTCCGGTTCAACTCAGAACAGAATGAAAATGTAATGCTCCCATGGATCTCTACACCAAAGGATCGCTGATTCACCCATTTTGCTGTCAATCAAAAAGGGATTCAGCCTCAGACAGATCATCCAATCATCATGCAGAAGCTGAGCGTCCGGGCCAGCCGAGGCCAGCCCACTGCCCCTAGACCCCCAGAGACCCTGAGCGTCCGATGGGCGGGACAAAGCCCAGCATTTATCCAATCACTCGTCTCGTTTCGCAGCACTTCGCTGCTTCACTATTGAACTCTGTGGACGCTCAGCGTCTACACTGTTCAAAGCACAGTGAATCTGCGGGAATGACTGATAGGAAAGCCACGTCTTTACCAGTGATAAGATGCTGATTCTGAACAAAAGTTGAGCATGTTGTAGTGCATATTTATTCAATGACACGTACACACAACAGTATATATTTGCTGAGCTTCCCTTGCAGTCTTAAAGCAATCGCCTCTGGTTCGCCTCTCAGCGCTGGGATCTTGGGTTCAAGTCCCATCTGGGTGGAGTTTCCATGTCCCGTGTCTGCGGGGGGTTTCCTCCCACAGTCCAAAAACATGAAGGGTAAGTGATTTGGCTTCTCTAATAACTGTCCTGGTGTGTGAATGAATGTGTGTGCTGAAAGCATATGGATTGATATGGATTGAAACCCTAGTGCCCGATGTAGTCCTCCAGGTGAACGGTAGTCCTTGGGTATCTAGAAAGGCTCTATATAAGTGTAACTATATTAAGCAAGCCACATCAACATAACTGACAGAAAATAGAAGAGCAACACCACCAATATAAACACGAAATTGAAGAGGAGAGATGAAATGAAACACAAACAATATACAACAGCACAGTTGAGGAACTGACAGCAGCATTACACCAACACAAACTCTGCTGAAAGAGACCATAAAATAACAGACAGGAAATAGAAGAGAAGTAATAAGAAGAGAGATATCACCACTACACCAACACAAGCACTATACTGACAGAGTATAAATTAGAGAAAAGAAAAGAAAATGAGAGAACCATCACATCAGCACCAACATAACTGAGAAATAAAAGAGACAGCACCACCACACCAACATAACAACTAATGAAAACAGAACATACGACGAGAGATGGGACACGAATATATCAACAACAACATAACTGGCAGATCTGACAGCAGTACAACACCAGCACAATCTCTACAGAAGAGAAGAACGCCACTGACAATAACACAAACATTGACAGCTCTGCTGTTACCTTGTGTCGGTTTCCCGTGTCCAGCTGAATCGCCACTTTTACCAGACGCATGGCGGTCTGAAGAGGTCTCTGGGTGCTGTGGTTGAAAGACGAGGCCATTCTACTGTAGTGTTAAAAACTGTAATCCTCACAAACAGATAAACATCGGCACACCTCTCAGCAACACAAACAGCTGTAAATACGACACAAAGCCGGAAGTGCGACATTTCAAAATACAGGTCCCATGCCCTGGACTGAAAGCCTGGGCCAAAAGTATAACAGTCAAACGTCAATAGTCTTTACGACAAAGAAAAAAATGTCTATACATAATTTAATTAGTGATGTTTTTCAAGTTTTGTTTATATAACATTGCACAGTATTTTTGTCGAATTCATTTGGCACCAAACAGGGAAAATGAATGGATGGACGGACATAGTGCAGGGTGAGTGCAGTGGCAGATCAATACATTTATCTTGACGGGGGACACACAGACACATTCTTTATTTATTAAATATACTGCCATAATGTCATTTCTGTTGAGTATATTATAATAGAAAACGTAAATCTTAATGCAACCAACTGGTTATTAAAACTGTAACCACTAGCAATAATCACAAAAGAACTGCCATAAACAAAAAACAAAAAAAAACAAAAACAGATATTTTTTCCATGTTGTCATTCCATGAACATGGAATAATATTAAACGATTGGCTTAATACGTTTTTAAAGAAAAGTTTTAGTGTGAGGCACAATCCAATGTTTAAGGCCTACCACTTCCCAAAGGAACCCAATAAAAACTTTTTGTTTTGTTTTGTTTTAAATGTTATGTTTTGCTTTTGTCAATATTTAATGTAAAAATTCTGAATGTCAGTGCATTTTTCTATTAATAAATAATATGCATTAAATAAATATATTTGCATATATTTGTCCTGTAGATACAGTTTCTGTAAAATCACATTGAGTTATGTTGTTTGCATCTAATGAATTATGCAGAAATTTTGCCAAAATGTACAAACAGTCCTTTAATGGTTTAGACCTAATTTATGGATTGATTTTATGTAAATTCACTGCACAGGAGGTAGCAAATGACAAATGAAAATACAATGTTATGAAATCAATCTGTTGTGTCTAACATATCTTTGATTTTAAATGATAAAAGCAGGCTTTTTGTAGGGCTTGCTTTCAGTATTTAACCTACATTATAGCAAATGTATTCAAGCAGCATTTCACCATGCAGCAGTTTCATAATGTTATTCCAATTTTAATTGGAAAAACTGATGTAATAATTATCCCAAAATTGTAAAAACATATATGCTTATGTTGTTATTTGATGTTTGGTGCTTTTTAGTTTCACTTAACAGCTTTTTGCTTCAACTCTGCAAATCTATTAACAAGGACCCATGTTTTGGATCAGTTTCAGCCTTCATGCAATACATGGCAAACAGAGAACAAAGTCAGGACTGTTATAAAATTACAAATCTTTTGCATAAGTCTAGTTGACTTTGATTAGAATTCTGTTCTGTTGAATCTTGTTCCATTTGTGTGAGGAGTATGCAAGATCATCTCTAGTGCAGTCCTTTACAAATTACTCTGTACAAATTATGAAAGATATTGCCCCAGTTTCCCCAAATAATCTACAGTGTTGGTGTTAATGCCATCTTAAAGGGTAGAGAGAGTGTATAGTGACTTGTTTACTCTCCCATTTAAGAATCAGCTATGCTTTTGGGACCTGGGGCCTTATCATTTCAAACTAGGGGTGGAAAAAGGAAAGGTGTTTGGAAAATTAACAACATCAAACTGCTGTAAAAACTGGCAGGAAAGTGTTTTATATGTGTTTCACATTAATGTAACAGGAATTAATTTCAGTAATACTATTTCAAATAGGATGTTAATCATGAATTATTTACACTATGTAAACAGCATCAGGTGTTATCAGTCTGTGTAAGAATATTAATGTGTATATACTGAGAAATGGGGTTTTGCTATGACTAATATAATAATATACAGTAAGGCATATGCTGGATTAAAAGTACTGTGATGATGTGCAGAATTAATGCATGCAAGGTTGTTTAGAGGCCGCCATTTTAAAAGAGCTATTGTAATACAGGCCAACATTACAAGTTCTGTGTATTATTATTTTTTTTGTTTTGTTTTAGTTTCAGTGAAAAGCTATTGCTTCTATTTCAGGCTGCCACCACAGAGCACACAGCGTATTCTCAGAACAATTTATGGAACTCCAAAACCCAATCTCTTGCCACTCATCATATCTGTCATTATTAAGAGTTTTCCTGGCAGGCCAGGCAATGAGTTTTTGTGCTATAGAAAAGCGTAGTGGACAAATGTCTTCAGCAAATATTAAGATGAGATGATGAAATAATGCTGACTTCCTGACAGGGCTAGAGGGAAACCGGGGACAGGTTGTGATTTACATAGACTGGTGACCTCAGAAATGTGAGCAAATTAGACAAGAGGAGGGAGAGGCTCCGTTAATCTTTCATCAGGACTGAACTATGCTGTGATTTAAAATCCACTTATTCCACCAGCCAATTCAGCCAATTATTTAAGGGGAGCTGGCGCTGTATCTAATGACCTCAGCAATGTTTAATATTTCAAATAAAATATAGAGAAGAAACTCTATATGGAATCTGTTAAATGTGGACTTATAATATGTTTTATCTGCTGGATTGATATTGAGCTTATTAGTTGTTAACAGACTCACACCAGTAGATGGCGCTCATAGATAAGGAACATAACTGGATTTCATATTTGTCCATGTTTTGAAAGTACGCTGGAACTATGTAATTGTGTGAGAAACTTATGAATCTCAGTGTTACCTGATGTTATCATTCATTCATTCATTCGTTCATTCATTATCTGTAAGCGCTTACCCAGTTCAGGGTCACGGTGGGTCCAGAGCCTACTATCACTGGGCGCAAGGCGGGAACACACCCTGGAGGGGGCCTGATGTTATCAGACATTGTTTAATGATAGTTTTGAGAAAAGATTTTTCCAAAATTCCAATTTGCTAAGTTTACATATAAAAATCAGAAGAGATTTACTGGTTATTTAATCGCTGATACGTTTGGTTTCATTACCAATTTTATTTTATTTTTTTATTATAACAATTTTATAATTAATTAGTTTACCGATGCTATATGTTTACTTATATTTCAATCATTTTATTATCAAGAAAATATTAAAAACGTCATGCCCCTCTGTCTAAAATATAACACATGCTGCACTACCCAAGTGTGAATGTACTTGACAATGATTTTAAAGTTTTATTAACATTCATTCATTGTCTATAACCACTTAATCACTTATCCAGTGGGTGTAGAATCTACCTGGAGGAAATCCACACCAGACAGTCACCCGGAGCGGCTCTTGAACCCACAAACACAGGACCCAGGAGCTGTTTACAGTAGCACTAACTGTTGTGCCATCGTGCTGCCCATCTTTATTTCATATTTAATATACATGAAATATACAGCTTGAGGTCATTAGTTACACTGACTAAAGAAAGTAAATGCATTATTTCCTAAAAAAAAAGTCCTTTCAGATATGAACTCCTTGAACTGAAATCCAAATGCAGCAAACAGTCGCTGCATTAGTGCTTAGTATTAGGGAAAAAACAAGAATAGGAAATGGACATTTTACTGAGATTGCATGTCTGACTGGGGCTGATGAGACAGTGGCAGTTGAGAAGAATGCAAAACCCGAAAGAGAAAAGGGAGAAATTGGAGAATGCCTTGTGGTGTGGGAGTCGGGTGGGGGAGTAAATGAAGGCTTCAGATGGTTTTGTTTTGATAGGATGACAGTGTTTGTATGTACCTTAAAACCGTGCCGGTGTAATGTCATCCCCCTCAAAACGATTTACAACAGCCTGCTTCTGCATTTGAATCTTAGAGATCTTCTTTTCATTCAGCTCAGCTATGGAGTGCTGTGGGTCTGCTCTGGTTCTAAATGAAGGTATCACATATACCTCAACTGAAGTCTGATTAGCATCCTAAAAAGGGACTAATTGTTTTTAAAGCACTGTTGTCTTCAGCATGTGTCTGCCTTTGGAACAAAGAGAACTAACAGAAAACAAAGTGATGCAGAGGTCAGCCTGACTCCTGAGAAATACGTGTGGTGCCAATTCCTGTTTGTTCAGCCTGAAAGGCAGCATAAATGTTTGATAATTAGCTGAGCTCTGGCTGTCCGGTCTTTTCCTCGTGAGTTGGATGGACAGACAGAATCAGAGCAAACTCAAGACAGAGAGACCTATTTCAATACAACATGGTAAAAGCTGCTTAATTTGCCTATTTTTCATCTGAACAACAGCCATCATGGATGACAACAGCTGCAAAGGTGGGCCTACAAGCTTTTAGATCTTTCCTATAGCTTAATCAGTTGGGAGGGCACATCCAGATTCCCACATTCATGCCCATTTTTATCTCAGCCTACTTCTTTCCCTTCTCTCTTATTGGGTATTAATGGGCTTTCAATGCAGTTCAATAACCTCACCCCTTCTCTGACTTGTCAGGCTCTGCTGCCCATAACCAGAAGAATTAATTACAATTGATTAAACTCATCTCCGCAGGAGCCCATCCCTCATCTAAAAATAATTCACCATTTCCTTTTGTTCTCTAATCAGAGGAGGAAGTTTTTAACATCCTATTGTAAAGGAAATTGTCTGACAAATGAGGATATTTTTTCATGGTAGGGTGGCCAAGGAAGTCAGTGGGTGGGAAGACTTCTCTTTTATGCCTCTGCATTAAACGTGGCCTGGAAGCTTAAAAGCTCTTTTGCCTGAGCTTTACATCATACCAACGTGGATTTTAACAGATTTTCAAGTTCTGAGATGCAACAGTGCAGAAATCAGTCTCAGTGTTTTTTTTTTCTTTATGGGGTAAATAACTGTCAAGCTGCCAGTTTGTTTAAATGATAGCATTTTAACTACACCATCCTCTGAGTACCAGCCTCTTGTTCCATGGATTTAATGTACATACTACTAATATGTACACATCATGGCAGTAAGTGCTCCTCATTACTACTGCAAGCAGATGATGGCTGAATGGCTGAATACAGAAACAAGTACATCAGCTGTAACCCATCATTTGCTTTTCTCAGAGCAGGTCAGCTGTGGACCTTTTGACATGTGAATGATGACTAATTGCTGTTCTGCTTCGTCAAAACTAACAGCAAACCAAGCCAGCTGATTCTCCCTCAGCACCTGTCAAGAGACTGATTGCTGGCTTCGTTCCACAAGGCCATCGCCGTGGATTTCCATGCCAAGTTCTTAGCGATGACCTTTGGCATGCGCAGTGGGATGTTTTCTGCTTTTTTCGTTCTTGTCATGGCAGGCACTACTCCTGTTTCCATGCACTTCCATCTCTAGTTAAGTGGTTTCCAAGGGTGAAAATCCTTAGCAAGACAATAGCAAACAGTAACTCGCTCTTTTTTTCTCAGTAATGCCTCAGCCATTAAGTGCCCTTGGGTGTATAAGAGGATGTTTAAGGGTAATGTGGATTTATTTATTTATTTTTTGAAAGCTGTATTTAAGTTTGCAATATTTTGAGTAACCACAATATTGATCATATAAGTCAGTAAATTTAGTGTCTGTGTTATGATTATAAGCAGCATGTTAAAAAAGATAATATACTATTCCAATTATTTTGAGTGGTCTTCAGTGTTTTAGAACATGCACTCTTCAGTTTTCATCTCTATTTTAGAATACATGTCCAATAGGGTTGCAAGACGATACTACAAGTAGCATTTCTGTCACACAGCTCCAGGGTTCTGGGGTGGTGGGCTCACTCTCCAATGCTTCTGGGTAGTCTCTGGACCCACTCTGACCCTGAACAGGATAAAGCCTTGACGGAAATGAATGAATGTCCAATATGTCTCCAAAAGCAAAAGGTACTTTTAGGGTACAACCATTGCTAAAACTTGCCACCATGTACAAATGACCAAAGGCCATGGTAGAAGTCTAAAGCCCTTGGCGGTGGGGCACTGAAACTGTACTGTCTGAAGGGATGGACCCCTATTCATCATTTGGGATGAGTTGCAATGGTGTCGGGCGGCACGGTGGTGCAGCAGGTAGTGTCGCAGTCACACAGCTCCAGGGACCTGTTGGTTGTGTGTTTGATTCCCGCTCCTGGTGACTGTCTATGAGGAGTTGGTGTGTTCTCTCGTGTCCGCATGGGTTTCCTCCAGGTGCTCTGGTTACCTCCCACAGTCCAAAAACACACATTGGTAGGTGGATTGGCGACTCAAAAGTGTCCATAGGTGTGAGTGAATGTGTGTGTGTTGCCCTGTGAAGGACTGGCGCCCCCTCCAGGGTGTATTCCCGCCTTGCGCCCAATGATTCCAGGTAGGCTCTGGACCCACTGCGACCCTTGACTGGATAAGCGGTTACAGTTAATGAATGAATGAATGAATGGAATGGTGTCTGTTATCCAGAATGAAGCATCTCACATCAGTAACGGACCTCAATAATGCTCTTGTGAAGTCCAGTCTAAACATTGTAGAACAATAAAAGCTGTTACTGCAGCACAAAGGAACAAACCCCCTGTTAATTAACTGGTTTTCAGAAGAAATTCTGTGCAAGCTGGTGTCTACAAAGGCACCCAACTCCAGTTGTGTGTGTGCGCTGCCTCTAGTGCACTAATGTGTGTGTGTGTGTGTGTGTGTGTGTTTTCACTGCCATGGGTTAAATGCTGAAGTTACATTTCGTTGTACACTGTACAATGACAAATGCATGTTTCATGTTGCCTGCATATCCCCCACACCCCTTCCCTGTAATGCAGGCACAGTGCTGGCCAGCATGGGACTCAGCTCAATTGGCTGATGTGGCACATCTGGGCACTTGGCACAGTCCTCCAAGTGCTTTGAGCTATCTAAGTGACACAGTGGCTGGTTTAATTTGGCCTGTCCTAATCCTCTTAGGTATATTATTGTCACTTAATGTATAAACAGTGTAAATGTACATTTAAAGGCAAAACAGTGATGTAAAACCTAAAATCATTGTTTCATTTAATTAATTAATTAATTATGTTGTGTTCCCTAAAGGCACATTACATTCTCTTCTCCAGATTAGTAAGCTTTTGTTATAGAACTGTGTAAAATATAGTAATATAAGTCCTGGAGATGAAAATGGGCTTATGAAATCAACGTAAGCTAAAATCCTTCAATACGGTGCAATTAAGTTCCCTAACTAAACGTACTGAGTATGTACTGTTGAAGGTACCACCATAGTGACAGTTTGTTCAGGTGATGTGTGTGATTGGAGGAGTACTAACTCTTAGGGTGGAATTGAATTTATGAATGTTACAATTTAACTTTAGTGTATTTCTAGACACAGCACAGAGTGCTTTACACTTTTTAGGACATTATGGAGTCTCCTCATCCACTAATAATATGCAGCATCCACCTGGAACTGGGGATGACAGATTATTGGGAAAATTGGATACATCCCATTTTCTCTATGTATATTAATAATTGCTAAGTTATTGGCCGCTTGAACAGTTTTGGACACTTGAACTTGAGGTTGCAAAGTCGAATAAGAAATTGCATTTAATGGTTGTTTTGTCTTGAAATTAAATAATGACAGGACCCTGACTTTAGACAGAATGTTGTGGCGGAAAGTGATCTTATGTGAACTGCATCTGTGTGTGTGTTCTGAAATGTAACAGCACGGTCAGGGCAGAGCGATGAAATGCCTCCGGCTGCCTGATGGCGAGGAGAAAGGCAGGGAGGGACAGAGAATGGGACTGGGAAGTCAGAAGGAGAAAAGAGAGAGAGCGAGAGACAGAGAGAGATATTTAATGCTTTCTGCTAATACTCTCCTTTTCGGTATGCTGGTCTTCCATGGCTCAGTTGCCTCCCTCTGGTCCACAAACCCACAACTCCCTTCAAAGACTTTGGACAGTCTAGAGAAATGACCCGTAGAGGGCAGCAGCGCGCTACAAACACTAACCTATGGCCTCAGGCGGAATGATTTAAATAGTGTTTGCTCCTTCACCCGCTACTTTTCTTTCTCTCAGGGGAGTTCTGGTGGGCAGTTATAATTAATGGATCACTATTTACCTCTAGCACCCACACCCCCATGTCCCACACCCCCTCTCACCTGACGAAGGGAAGTGTAGAGATTGACAGACTGGCTATTTCTGTTTAACGGACTTAATTACAGCTTATTTGGGTTGCTGATGGCATTTTGGCCCCCCTTCGTTCGCTCCAATTAGACACAGTATTAGATTCCTAACATCTTGGATCAGAATAGCCTGTGGGGAGGGAAGGGTGTATTAAAAAAAAAAAAAAAAAAAAAAAAAATAAAAAAAAGCCAGAGACAACAATACCCACAAGAGTCCCGGGATGCATTGGCGGGCAGTAGAGGATTTATGGATATTCTATAATGCACGATGGGTTCTCGCGGTTTATTGATCGGGTAAACACTCAGAGCTCGGAGCACTATAGATCACACAGAGGATAAATCCTTATGTGCTTTCTTTCTCTCTCACCATTTCCATCTCATTCTCTCTCTCTTTCTCTGTCTCTGTCTCTCATTTCTCTCAGTCATTAAAGTCTGAGCAGAGGCCTGTCACTCTGATACCTGCATTAGTGCAACTTGTACAGTAACTGCATGGGATTTTGCTCCAGACCTCTTGTCTCTTCATGTTCCCTCTCGGGGATTAAAGTAGTACTCAGAGATGCTCCTTGGCCTGATTGGAATACTATTTTAACAATAGTTACCCTGATCTGGATGAAGCATTTTCCAGAAGATAAATGAATAAATAAATATCCTACTTGATATATTAAAAGATAAAAGACCCGACCAGAGCTCTTCTCTTAGCGGAGACATGCTAACTGCAAGCAACTAAGGTCACACACAGCTCAGTTGGTGGAAGGTCAGTGGAATATGATTCTAGAGAATACAAGCCTTACATGTTGAAATGCACGTCTGTGGCTGAATACAGCACCAGAGCCAGGGATAAATGGAGAGAGTAATGTTTTATCCACTGTTTAGTGGGTCCGCTACACATGTGTAAATGATACTGAGTTCTCAGCCATTCTGCTGAGCCTAAAAAACTATATAACACCCATTGTCGCGCTGACTACAGCCACAGAAAACACACAGATCTGTGTACCTTTCGTTAATTGGTTTTCCATTTCAAATCCTGCAGTAGAAAATTGCGAACAACCCATTTACCTATTTTGAACAATATAAATATCATCGATTTAAGGAAAATTTTTTTCTACAACATAATTAAACCACAGAGGTTGGACAATGAAACTGAAACACCTGTCATTTTAGTGTGCGAGGTTTCATAGCTAAATTGGACCAGCCTGGTGGCCAATCTTCATTAATTGCACATTGCACCAGTAAGACCATGTCCATCCAATGGTTCAAACATTGTGTCCTGAAGGTGGTGCCGTGTATCAGGACGACAATGCACCAATACACACAGTAAGACTGGTGAAAGATTGGTTTGATGAACATGAAAGTGAAGTTGAACATCTCCCATGGCCTGCACAGTCACCAGATCTAAATATCATTGAGCCACTTTGGGGTGTTTTGGAGGAGCGAGTCAGGAAACGTTTTCCTCCACCAGCATCACGTCGTGACCTGGCCACTATCCTGCAAGAAGAATGGCTTAAAATCCCTCTGACCACTGTGCAGGACTTGTATATGTCATTCCCAAGACGAATTGATGCTGTATTGGCCACAAAAGGAGGCCCTACACCATACTAATAATATTATTGTGGTCTAAAATGAGGTGTTTCAGTTTCATTGTCCAACCCCTGTAAATAAAAAATCGAATAAGAATTAATAACAATTGTTTTTTCATTCCTGCTTGTGGCTAATTTTGGGTTGGGCTGCAGATTTTAGCCAGAACCAGACATGGCTCTAATAACTCTAATAGCACCATGTATTTTGAAACTGAGGAACTTATTCTGCTGGCAGATTAAAGATGAGCATACTTGATGGGCTTCTACCCAGCATGCCATCAAAGACAATATAACACACTGCAGATGACATTGTCAATCCACTGTGTGATTATGTTTTATTTGAAGCTCTGTGCTCTTTCTGGTGTCTCTTTTATCTTGACACAAACACTGTAGTGGTTCCGGCTGCTGTTCTTTGGTTCCAGCTGGAAACAATTTTTACTGGTTTGGGATCCAATTTATGGTGGAAACTTGCCCAACAGTTTAAATTAAATTTGCCAACAGGAACTGAACCAGCTCCTCGTTGGTGGAAATGGGCTATTATATGGAGGTGCCCTGTTAGTGTGTTTTTCACTGGTACAAGTGGATCAGACACAGCAGTGCTGCTAAAGCTAGCATGGGGTCTATCAGTTGATGTGACAGATCTGAACAGTTGCATTCTCCTCCAAAACGCTAAAATATTCAGTGGCATTACATCAGCAGCATTTCAAAGAGCTGTTTGATTGGTCTCACATATCTCAGAGGAAGCACCTCTCTCTCCACCCTCCCACAGGGTGAAATTGGTGAGGAAAAATAAATGTGAGGAAAATTCTGAAAACAACTGGGGATAATATATAATTTTTTAAAAAAGGAACTGCCTTAAATGGTTTGAACTGCCACTCTTTTGAAGCTTTGTCACTCTTCAGAATGTGTCCCATTTAAATATTGTGGGTTGTATGGTTCAGTGGAGTCTCAACATCTTTGGATTAAATTTGTAAGCTTTCCTAAAACAATAGGCCAGAAGAACGCAAGCATGAGATCCCTAGAAAGACATTTTCTATCAGTGGAAAGTAAACCATTGCAATGCCAACTTCATTTTGATGATAATGACCAAGTTAGTCACTTTTCTATTGAGTAGGGCTGGCTCAGATCAGATCAGATTATTTACCAAAGCATTCCAGCAGCTGACCCTAATTACCACTGTAAATGGGTTAATTTCCCTTGAGGAGGCAATTACTTTTTTACACCTGATGACTGAATGCTCGATTGCCTTGCCAAGCAAACAAGTAACAAAGGCACAAAACTTTATCCAGAGAAGGGACATATTGTCTCACAGACTTTCAAACACTTTGCCAATCAGGCTTATGTCCAGCTCAGAGATGCCAAATGGAATTGTGATTTTCTACAATAAATTTTACACGTCCTGAATTGATAAAGTGGGGCCATTTTCAGTAGTTCTTCTGCTTGGCAAAGAAAAAGGTTACACAGTAACATTCTACATTTGCTGTCTATTTTATCCATTTATTTTTTACATTTATTATCAGCTCCACGTGCCATATAGGTGCATGTTGTAGTTGTTCAGACCGTAGTCTTTTTGTTGCTCTGCATACTGTAATGCTGTGTGACATGAGTGGGCTCCATCATTTTAACATATCACTCTCTACACTGAATATTTTGTGATGTGTTTTAATTTAAACCTGGGTGTAAACCACAGATAGTGGTTAGACATTTTGGAGATCATCTCATCAAACAAAACAGAGACATAACTACTTAAAGTCACATATTTAAATAATCTACACTCACTGACCATTTTATAAGCTCCACTGTCCATATAAGAGCACTTTATTTTTCTAATACTTATTTGGACTTTTTTACTACTTCCACTTTGATCTTCAAAGTATGGTTTGGTTGGTGTATCACACTCAGCTCTACACTGACAGAGATGTGGTGTTGATATACCTGTGTTGCACTAGTTTGAGTGGATCAGACATAGCATTGCTGATTGAATTTTTAAACTGATCAGTGTTACTGCAGCATTAAAAATAGTCCACCAACCAAAAAAATACAGCCACCCACTTCCTGTGATCACTGATGAAGGACAAGAGATGACCAACACAAACAGATGAGCTACTGTCCCTGACTTTACAGTTATGATGTGGACCAATGAGGTAGGTGTGTCTAACAGAATCAACAGTGAAGGGGCACAGTGTTTTTAAAACTCCATCAGCCCCTCTGTGTCTGGTCCAGCACAATATACACTAACACACCACCACAACATCAGTGTCACTACAGTGCTGAGAATGACCCACCACCCAAATGATACCTGCCCTTTGATGGTCCTGTGGGTGATCCTGATAATTGAAGTAGTAGAAAAAATAGAGTTTAAAGAATTGAATAAAAAAACTCTCCTAAATCGTAAGTGGAGATTGTAAAATGCAGAGTGAGTGTAGAATATTCAACATGTGATTTTAATTATCCCTTCTGTTTTAATGATAAGGTGAAGTTTTTAAATCTATCTTTAATATTTATAACATTAAAAAAAAAAAAAAAAATATATATATATATATAGCAGGTAGTGTCACAGTCACACAGCTCCAGGGACCTGGAGGTTGTGGGTTCGATTCCTGCTCTGGGTGACTGTTTGAGGAGTTTGATGTGTTCTCCCCGTGTCCGCATGGGTTTCCTCCCACAGTCCAAAAACACACGTTGCAGGTGGATTGGCGACTCAAAAGTGTCCGTAGGTGTGAATGTGTGTGTGTCTGTGTTGCCCTGTGAAGGACTGGCGTCCCCTCCAGGGTGTATTCCTGCCTTGCGCCCGATGATTCCAGGTAGGCTCTGGACCCCCCGCGACCCTAAATTGGATAAGCGGTTACAGATAATGGATGGATGGATGAAAAGTGTCCGTAGGTGTGAGTGTGTGAGTGAATGTGTGAGTGTGTGTGTGTTGCCCTGTGAAGGACTGGCGCCCCCTCCAGGGTGTATTCCTGCCTTGCGCCCAATGATTCCAGGTAGGTTCTGGACCCACCGCGACCCTGAACTGGATAAGCGGTTACAGATAATGAATGAATGAATGTGTATATATACTCCTCCTTGGATCACCACCTTAACGTGGTGGAGGGGTTTGCGTGCCTGCGTGAGCCTAGGAGCTATGTTGTCGGGGGCAATAGCCCCTGGTAGGGTCTCCCAAGGCAAATTGGTCCTAGGTGATGGGCCAGACAAAGAGTGATCCATAAAGACACGGATGAAAAAGACAAGAACACGGACACAGCCTCCCTTGCCCGGAGCAGGGTTACTGGGGCCTCACCCTGGAGCCAGGCCTGGGGGAGGGGCTCCTTGGCGAGCGCCTGGTGGCCGGACTTTTACCCATGGGGTCCGGCCGGGCTTAGCCCGAAGGAGATACATGGGTCCACTCTCCCATGGGCCCACCACCTGTGGGAGAGATAGTAATCCGGGTCTGGTGCATTGTGGATTGGGTGGCGGTCGGGGTCGGGGGCCCTGGCGTTCTGATCCTCGGTTACTGAAACTGGCTTTTGGAACATGGAACGTAACCTCTCTGGTGGGAAAAGAGCATGAGCTGGTGCGCGAGGTTGAGAGGTACCGGCTAGATATAGTTGGGCTCACCTCGACACACAGTATGGGCTCTGGAACCAATCTCCTTGAGAGGGGCTGGATGCTCTTTCACTCTGGAGTTGCCCAGGGTGAGAGGCGTAAGGCAGGTGTGGGCTTACTCATAGCCCCCCGGCTTAGCGCCTGTATGTTGGGGTTTACCCCAGTGGACGAGAGGGTAATTTCCCTGCGCCTTCGGGTTGGGGAAAGGGCTCTGACTGTTGTTTGTGCTTATGCACCGAACAGCAGTTCAGAGTACCATGCCTTCTTGGGGACCCTAGAGGGAGTGCTGGAGAACACTCATTCTGGGGACTCCATTGTTCTGCTGGGGGACTTCAACGCTCACGTGGGTAATGACAGTGAGACCTGGAGGGGCGTAATTGGGAGGAACGGCCCCGCTAATCTGAACCCGAGTGGTGTTCAGTTATTGGATTTCTGTGCTCGTCGCAGTTTGTCCATTATGAACACCATGTTCGAACATAAGGGTGTCCACAAGTACACCTGGCATCAGGACACCCTAGGCCGCATTTCGATGATAGACTTTATAATCGTATCATCTGACCTGCGGCCATATGTTCTGGACACTCGGGTGAAGAGAGGCGCTGAGCTGTCAACTGATCACCACCTTGTGGTGAGTTGGATCAGATGGCGGGGGAGGATGCCGGACAGACCTGGCAGGCCCAAACGTGTGCTGAGGGTTTGCTGGGAACGTTTGGCAGAGGAACCTGTCAGAAAGATCTTCAACTCCCACATCCGGCAGAGCTTCGACTGCATCCCGGGGGAGGCTGGTGACATTGAGTCTGAGTGGGCCATGTTCCGGACCTCCATTGTTGAGGCGGCTGAACGGAGCTGTGGCTTCAAGGTTGTCGGTGCCTGTCGGGGTGGCAATCCCCGCACTCGGTGGTGGACACCCCGGGTGAGGGGGGCTGTCAAGCTGAAGAAAGAGTCCTATCGAGACTGGTTGGCTCAGGGGACTCCGGAGGCAGCCGACAGGTACCGAGGAGCCAAGCGGCTTGCGGCAGTCGCTGAGGCAAAAACTCCGCTGCTCCTCCACGTCGAGAGGAGCCAGCTGAGGTGGTTCGGGCATCTGGTTCGGATGCCTCCTAGACGCCTTCCTGGAGAGGGGTTCCGGGCATGTCCAACGGGGCGGAGGCCCCGGGGCAGACCAAGAACACGCTGGAGAGACTATATGTCTCGACTGGCCTGGGGACGCCTCGGTATACCCCCGGAGGAGCTAGAGTCGGTGGCTGGGGAGAGGGAGGTCTGGGTTTCTTTGCTCCGACTGCTTCCCGGACCCGGATAAGCGGTGGATAATGGATGGATGGATGTATATATATATATATATATATATATAAATGAGGGCCATGTTAAAATGTTATTATAAAAAATGTTTATTCACTTTTGAGTTTATAAGTGCAACTTATAATATCTTTTCAACTGATAAAACTGACCGATGGAGCCTACTGATCACTTAGCATATTTCCTCCCATAAATATAATGTGTGCTAAGCTTAGAGACGCCTAGAATATAATTAAAGGGGAAGAGGTTAATCGAGTCATCCATTCTCATTATTTTTTTGTCTTTGTTTTGGAAAATGCAGGAGAGGTTTTAAGTTGTTACTGATATATACAGATATACACAATCTAATAGAGGACTGGATAGTGATGCAATCACTGGATTCAACAAGATTTTAAAAAGACCATTATTCACATACTCCATTTTAGGCTTATTTTATACAACCTGCATAAGATAATATCAGTTCATTTACATGCGATTTAGCTTGAAAAAAATGTTCAGATCACACCATTCAGAAACTCTGTCTCTGATAATGGCTCTTTTCATTTTTCACTTCCTGTCTTTTTTAGATGAAAAGTATTTGCATTAATGTATGAATAATTCATTGATTACACTCTGTCCCTGATAAAACCTGTTCTCGCTCTGACAGTTCCCCAGCACGGGCCAGCTTTCACGAACAGCGCAGAGGAACGTCAGTGATTCTTTTGTTCTGAGCCTTGTGTTTCTTCACTACATTCCAGGTGGACTCCTGCTTAGACTTCTATATTAAAAAAAATAATAATAAAATAAAAAGAATTATGAATTTCAAAGAGACTCTAAAATGAGGCCTTCCTCCCAGGGCAGTTTCATTTGCTAATTCGGGGCTGCCATTCAAGAGCACTTTTGTCACTGTAAATACCTCTTTAAAACATGTGCTGAAATGCTTCAGCTGAAACCTGCCCTCTGCTCCCAGCAACCTGCCAGTTTGCGCTCGGAGAGAACACAGACTCTGAGCCCTCAGGGGCCCAGGTCAATTTTTCATTTAACTGTTGCTCTATGCTCGATGAGGCATGCATAGTGATGATCTTTTTGGTTATGTAAAAACGATTGAAAGAAAAATGGGTGGCTTTTATTATTGTAACATAGTATGCTACCTGAGCTCTGAAATGAACCACAGTGTCTTGTGTACAAAGCAGCAGCTCTACACATTATTTTCCTTAAACATTTTTTAACATGAAGTTATCATTGGTGTCAAATTAAACAATTTGGAAATATATGTGAAGCTGGGCTACAGGAATGTAGCAGGGATAAAGACCGATTAGCTGTTTAACTGTCAAAAATATTCATAATTCTGTATAAATAGTTCCAATTTAGGACAGTTAGCAGAAATGTCTGTAACAGTTGAAATGTGTACTAGATTATTTATACAGTTTGTATCTGCAAATATAAGGTTATTTCTATTATACATTTTAGTAATGTTGTAATAGAAATCAAACATGCTAAAGTTGTTATTGTTGTTAGCTTGCTAAGTTTAGCACATTGTCAACCGCAACTCAATAGTCACAGTCATTCTAAAAGAAGGAAGAGACAGTTCCCTAGTTGAAAAATGAATGGGACAGCTTCCAGCACTCAGTCTGATGGCTGTAAGATGGGATGTCGTTTAAAAACAAAACAAAACTTTGTTGTTTATGTAAAGGCATTGTGAAAAGCAGACTAGGCCTCTGCTATTTTTGAAGATAATGTTGCTTTCAAATAGTGTCAGTTTTATTTTTTAAAAATCCTAAAAACATTCTCCCAACAGGAAGCACCACATGAACACCCTTCTAGGACTGTCACAGTTATTACATAATTGCCTGATTGCAATTATTTGAGCCAATCGCAATTATTTAGTCTGACAGCAATTATTTTCCACAGTTGCTAGCTTTCCGATTAGTGGCAGCAAACAGAATGTGAACCGGGTGTGATTTCTTCAGTGAGATTGAGACAAATAAATACAAAAACAAAGGCATAAAATGGCACTTATTGAAACACGTCATGCATCTTCTGAAAACAACCACTCCTGACTCTGTGCTGAAATATATTCAGTGGGCAGAGGTGTAGAATATTTATTTGAGCTCAAGTGGTTCCCTATAAATGAAGGCAGGAAGGAAGGAAAGAAGGGAGGATAAAACTCAGTGTATTTCTGAGTCTATCTCCTCTAGTTCTTCTCACTTTGCTGAGTGCAATACACCCATCTCTTTTCTTCTCTTCTCTTCCTCTCCCAGGAGCGGAGATGTTCCCGTAATCGCGCATATTAATCGTCCCTGTCTCGCTTTTTTTTCAGAGGGGGCGACAGAGGTGCTAATTTTCTCGCCGGGTTGCCAGCCCGCCCACCCCTACTTTCCCCGCTCTGCGGAGCCACGATGAGACTTCCAAGAGTGAGTGTCTCCCTCTGCCAGCCTCGCTGAGAAACACTTTCATATAAATGCTAATCCAATTCCAGCCATTCAGTCACTCAGTCATTCACTGCCACTTTCTGACGCTGCATTCGAGGAGAGAAATTGAAAAAGAAACAAACCAAAAAAAGTTGCTTTGGCAAGGTGATCGACAGACACGGTTTCTGCTCTTCTTAATTGAAATGTTCGAGTTAGAAGCAGAAGCCATAGAAATAGCTCAATAGATTCTGCAAACAGGAAGAGGAATTTCAATACGATCAGCGGGTGTCAGCTCATTAACTTCTGTTTATTTATTTGCAGGCTGTAGCAGTAGTTGGCCCTGTCCCAATTCTTTCCCTGGGCCCTAAGGCCCTTTTTGAAGTGTTCATATTTGTGACATTGTAGAAGAGTGAATAACGGGTGTAAGCATTCAAAGCACATGAAGCTTGAAAAAAAAAACCTAAAACAAAACAAAAAAAACTTAGCCAAGGTCACATTAAGATGAGCTACATGGGGTTTTTGTGATATATACTATAGCCCTAATAAAACATTTCAACTCAATTTTCGGGCGGCACGGTGGTGCAGCAGGTAGTGTCGCAGTCACACAGCTCCAGGGGCCTTGAGGTTGTGGGTTCGATTCCAGCTCTGGGTGACTGTCTGTGAGGAGTTGGTGTGTTCTCCCCGTGTCCGCGTGGGTTTCCTCCGGGTGCTCCGGTTACCTCCCACAGTCCAAAAACACACGTTGCAGGTGGATTGGCGACTCGAAAGTGTCCGTAGGTGTGAGTGTGTGAGTGAATGTGTGTGTGTCTGTGTTGCCCTGTGAAGGACTGGCGTCCCCTCCAGGGTGTATTCCCGCCTTGCGCCCGATGATTCCAGGTAGGCTCAGATAATGGATGGATGGAACTCAATTTTCACAAAAAAGACAAATATTTCAATAGCACCATGTTTTTCTTTCCACTGAGTAATTCTGTAGTGTACTGACCAACGTCAGTGCAACAGTAGCTCCATAGTGGAAAACAAGCAATCTGTTAAAGCCAGGATAAGGTCATAGATAAATGAAGTGTAGAATTTTGCATTCAATTTGAACTGACTACCACATTTGCTGGAACATGTGATCTATGCAGTTAGGAATTTTCAAATATGAGACGTTTTATTTATCAATTCTGGAGCAATAGTACTTGTCTTAAAGAAGGTTCACTGTATAAATCTTTTTTTCAAGGTGCTACTTTGTATTGTTTTCTGCAACATTTTTCCTTGTGGTGACGTTGAAATAATTTCAATGCAAACGGCTCATGTAGCTTACATCACAAACCTCTGTTCAGTCAATCTGGGTGGCACAGTGGCTTGGTGGTTAGCATGATTGCCTCCCAGTGCTGGGATCTTGGATTCAAGTGCCATCTGAGTGGAGTTTCCATGTTCTCCCTGTGTCTGCGTGGGTTTCCTCCAGGGTCTCTGGACAGTCCTCCCACAGTCCATGGATTGGTTTCTCTAATAACTGTCCTGGTGTGAGTGTGAACGAATGTGTATGTGTGGAAGTGAATGTGTGTATGCCCAGAAATGGATTAATGCTTTATCCTGGTGAAACCCTAGTGCCCGATTCAGAGTGTTGAATGGAATGGTGTTCTGAGCTGTGTTGATTGTAAAGCACTCTTGGGTATCTAGAAAGGTGCTATATAAGTGTAACGATTAAAAAAAATTGTTGGAATTAAGTTATGTAGTATAAAACATAGTAAGCTTTTTAAGGCATGAACCTTCATGTTTTAGCTTGTTTTTACTACAATGAGTAATAGCATATTAATTTAAGTGTTATACCAAGCTATATAAATGATAGCTTGTAAAATTGCTTAATGCTCAGTGTAAAGCTTAATTAACAGGAAAAAATCTGTTTTAACACTCAAAAGGTGTGCTGCATTTTTATACCTTCCATGAGACTACTTTATGTGACGAAGCAACTACATGATGTCAGGGTTTGCATGAGACATAAGGCAGCACTGTGGAGACATTCATTTTTATTAAAACAAATGTTAAACAGAATATAAAAAAGACAGAAAAGAGACGGTCCTGTTTACTGAAAAACATAAGAAACAGAGACAAGGAATAGAATACAAATGATCAGTACGCAATGGACTATAAAAGACCATGGATGAAAAAACAAAAAGGAGGACATCAAAGAAGAGTACAAAAAACAAGTTCACTAAGGCTCCATCCACATGGATCTGTTTATTTTTGTCTGTGCTTTGGCCTTCTGTCCACAACGTTTTAGGTCACTGAAAACAGAGGTTTTCAAAAATTCTCTCCAAGGTGGAGAATTTTTAAAACACATTTTCACTGTTCTTGCGTGGATGAAAGTAAACCGATATTTTCGAAAACACTGACGTCACAGAGCGTGCCTGTCTCTGGCTGAAATGCAAATACCTCCACATTCACTATATAGTGAAGTACATAAATCATTAAACTACAGTATACATGCGGCTAGCACTAGATTTCAGATTCCCACATATGAATACATATAAATGATGCTGTATAAGAAATATAATGCACTATTAAGATCTAGATTCAGTAATTTTATGACTTGCATGGTGCAATACACATGGAGTTTGGAGTGATTTGAGATTAAACCAAGCATTTCTCTCATGCGTCATGGTTTTTTTTTTTTTTGAGGTCTCTCTTTAAAGCTGGGGTTACACTACATGATTTTAGCCCAGTTTCCAGTTGGGCAGAGTCTGTGCTAGCTGATTCTAGTCTGCAGATTCTGGTGTAGTTGCAGGTGTTAGTTGGGGGATAGTCATGTAGTGTGCCAAGGGCCCTGACTTCCAAATCACATTTGTGACCAGTTGCGGTATTTCTAATGGTAATTAAGTGTGTTATAATAAACTTGTTAAATTGTTAGGACTTTCAAACTGCCAGCTGCACATTATAAAACAAGGAGATAGTTCACATGTTGAAATAATAGTACACATGATGAAATATTGGGATGATTCCTAAGGCATAATATGGCATGTAAATGGGCCATCCACATCTTTTTAAGGAAAAAGCTGACAACTTGTTAATAAAAACATTAGAAATTGCAGGAGAAAGCACCAGCTAATAGTTAAGATAATGCTGCTTTCAAGTGGTCTCAGCTTTAGCAAGAAAAATGATGTCCAGCCAGGAAGCACCACATGAACACCCTTCTAGGCCTGTCAGAATTATTGTATAATTGCCTGATTGCAATTAATTAAACAATTGTTTAAGCTGTCAGCAGTTATTTTCCACAGTTTTTACCGTTTTGTTACAGCAAACAGAATGAGAAATGGGTGTGTTTTCAACAGTGCGAAATTGTCTTGGTGCTAAAACCAAGCAATGTCATGTCCATGGATATTGTTTACCTAGATAGACTGGGCACGAACTAAGAGTAATCACACAAAAAGAGGCCAGAGGTGAGTAAAGTATTGTCAGGACCTGGAAGATTTCAGTCATAGCCATACTGCAGAGATGCAACTTTTATTTCTGCATTTAAAAGTGCACAAATACAGAATGGCACAAGTAATAAGGAAGTATGTGGGGCTAGGTGTATGATGAGGGCAGGTAAAGCCTTCTCCACCATCATATAAACCACGCTGATGAAGAATACGCCCATGTCCATGTCAGTTTTCGTACACCAAGCACACACACAATTCCAACCCAAAGCAAAACAGTCTCCAACATGTGCAACCAAACACATAATTAACTGCGAAAAGAGCACCAAACATTGCAGTGGGAAGCAGCAAGGCATGCAGGGAACTTCCTGTTAGTCCCAGACTGTCCCGATCCCTGGCCACCACTACAGTTCCAATGCTCCAGATTGATTTGTGTTTGTTGCCATTTTTGGGGAGTATCAACTGCCAAGAACCAAGATCACTCAGCCAGTTTATGTTTGTATTTATTAGTTGTATACAGTGAACAAGCCACGATAATTACATTTTTAATCACAACTATTTATACAGCAATTACCTAATAACGGTGAGGTATATTCATTATGGCCGACTCAGGTGGAATAAAGAAGTGAACAGCTCATCAGTGTTATCAAATAATAATAATAGTAATAATTATAATTACATAAATATATAGTGCATTTCTAATAACCAAGGTCAAAGAAAATGGAAAAAAGGGAAAGACACTTACACCTGCAGAGTGTAGAAGTACAGAGAGAAGAGGTAGGTTTTTGGCTGAGATTTAAAAGCAGAAAATGAAGAGTAGAGGCAAATAGCATGTAAAGTTGTAGGGTAAAATGGTGGCACTACATACAGTGTTATACAATGTTGTACAGTGCCACTCATAGCACCAGGTTTTTGGGGTCATAGTTCTGATCCTTATCCCAGGTCTGTGAGTTGTTTGGTGCTTTCTCCCCATGTCAGTGAGGTGCATTATTGGTCACTAAAGGTACAACGTATGGAAATGTACCTTTAAAAGTACAACCTTTATTGTAATGTGCAGTTGTCTTCCCTAAAGGTACAGTAGGAGGCTGCTCATTTATGTCTGGAAAACCTGTTTTAGGGGCATTGCTCAGATAAATGCAAAAAGTGAATAGATTTTCCTATAAGGCAGATTTTAATTCAGTTATATTTTAGGACACTGTTTACAAAAGGTCATAAAGCAGCTCCACAGAATGGAATACAGTGACAAGGAAAAACACCCTCACAGCATTAGGAAGAAACCTTGAGAACAACCTAACCTTGAAAGTGGGCCCAACTTCCTCTGTTTGAAACAGGTTTAAAACAAACAATTAGTGATATATACAGGGGTTGGACAATGAAACTGAAACACCTGTCATTTTAGTGTGGGAGGTTTCATGGCTAAATTGGACCAGCCTGGTGGCCAATCTTCATTAATTGCACATTGCACCAGTAAGAGCAGTGTGAGAAAGTTGAGTTAGCAGAGGGTAAGAGCACAGTTTTGCTCAAAATATTGCAATGTACACAACATTATGGGTGACATACCAGAGGTCTAAAGAGGACAAATTGTTGGTGCACGTCTTGCTGGCACATCTGTGACCAAGACAGCAAGTCTTTGTGATGTATCAAGAGCCACGGTATCCAGGGTAATGTCAGCATACCACCAAGAAGGATGAAACACATCCAACAGGATTAACTGTGGACACAAGAGGAAGCTGCTGTCTGAAAGGGATGTTCGGGTGCTGACCCGGATTATATCCAAAAAACATAAAACCACGGCTGCCCAAATCACGGCAGAATTAAATGTGCACCTCAACTCTCCTGTTTCCACCAGAACTGTCCGTCGGGAGCTCCGCAGGGTCAATATACACGGCCGGGCTGCTATAGCCAAACCTTTGGTCACTCATACCAATGCCAAACATCGGTTTTAATGGTGCAAGGAGCGCAAATCTTGGGCTGTGGACAATGTGAAACATGTATTGTTCTCTGAGTCCACCTTTACTGTTTTCCCCACGTCCGGGAGAGTTACGGTGTGGAGAAGCCCCAAAGAAGCGTACCACCCAGACTGTTGCATGCCCAGAGTGAAGCATGGGGGTGGATCAGTGATGTCACTGCCAAGGACTACTGAACCATTCTGGAGGACCATGTCCATCCAATGGTTCAAACATTGTATTCTAAAGGCGGTGCTGTGTATCAGGATGACAATGCACTAATACACACAGCAAGACTGGTGAAAGATTGGTTTGATGAACATGAAGGTGAAGTTGAACATCTCCCATGGCCTGCACAGTCACCAGATCTAAATATTATTGAGCCACTTTGGGGTGTTTTGGAGGAGCGAATCAGGAAACGTTTTCCTCCACCACTGTGCAGGACTTGTATATGTCTTTCCCAAGACGAATTGACGCTGTATTGGCTGCAAAAGGAGGCCCTAAACCATATTAATAAATTACTGTGGTCTAAAACCAGGTGTTTCAGTTTCATTGTCCAACCCCTGTAGATCATGGCTTAGAGCTGTGTTAATAAAAACAATCTGAAGCAAGTAAAGGGTGAATAGTTCTAGTGTAGGCTCAGTCTCAGGGGTCAGTCTGTGGAGTGGAGGTAAGACACTCAGGAGCTTGCAGAGAGCTCCATGAGATTGGAGATCATGTAATGGGGGAATGTTGGTGCTATGTCATGCTCAGAGCTAGAAAAGACAACAGGCATGCGAGGACATCCAGCTCGGACTATCTATCCTCGGTGTCAGGTCAGACAGGATGGTCATTAGAACACATATCCATAAATTTCTAGGTATGTACCTTACCTATGACAGGAATCTAATTATCAAATGTTTGGCAAAATAAATAGCCAACAATGTGTTAGAGTCTCGAATATGGACTGGAAGGTTATTCCACAGTTTTGGGGCTCTATGGAAAAGCTCTTCCACCTGCAGTAAAATTAATAATCGTAGCCACAGTAATTCTAGCCACAAACAGAATTCAGAGATGTAACATGTCTTGTAGTAATCTGTTATGTCCACTAGCGCACAACATTAATGTTCCAGTTGAGATGACACTACCCTCCAAAATCTCCAGGCTCATATTGTATCCCGATTTAGACACAGGGTGAGGTTTCCCTGCCCCCACACACCTGATGCAGTCTCCTCCAGCTGATTATTGAGCTCTTCATGAGCTGGATCAGGTGCGTCAAGCCTGAAAATTCATAAAACCATGGATTTGTTTATTTCTGCAGCCTATCAAAGGAAATGGCATTTACTAAACAGCGCAGATCTTGTTAGCAATTTTATGTATGGAGAAAAAGAGCAATTAAAATGCTTGGGAATATTAGACCGTAATGACATACTGTCAAATCCCTGCTACCGGCTTCCGTCACGGCCCACTGATCTGCAGTAGGGCGACTGATCCATCTTCATCAAAGCTCCTGCGCTCCTGTTAGCGCTCTGACACCAGCGCTGATCTGATGCATTGATCACAGGGTGCCGCAGTACAGGAAGGACTTTAGCCGTGTGCTCAACTCAGATCAGAAAGAGAAAAGAGGCCAGGCAGAATTAACAGATAAAAGCCATGGGACTTCTATGGGGGCTGCAGATCATGGAAGTGGGGGAGATGCAGCCGACACAGTGAACAAACTAGAGGGTTTTTCATGTGTGCAGAGGTGGGCGAGTTGATCAATGCAAACGTCTCCTTCTCTGAAGATTAAGTACAGGGATTGCTTTATGATGTGCTACCCCATATAGCCTAGAATGGCTGGCGATGTGGAATAGTTTGATAGCAACATTACAAAGCTCAGGATCATTCAGCAGAGTGATATGAGATAGGATCTCTTCTCATTCAGTGCTCAGTGGTGGATGTAGATAGTATGCATATGGATCTTTCTATTGACTCTCATTCTTTACGTGCATTGCCATTACAGAAAGCATTTACAGGCATTGACAGGAGTAGAGGAGCTAAATACTGATATAGGAATGCTAAAGATTCGAGAGCTCTTTTATTACTCAATGCGTCTTCACCCTTTTCACATTGAGCAAGATTGTCAGGAAACTCAGAGGCTCATTTTATAAATTGGACTCAAGTGACACTTAAAGGGCTGCATGGTATGGATACAGTACACCACACTTAAATATAAAGGTTCTTGAGGCCATCTAATTGTTGGCCCTATCATTGGTAGATTGCGAGCTCTGTCCCAGGTGATCTCAAGCGATGCTGCAGCCTTCAGTGGTTCTTGCAAATTTTTAAATTGAAAAATTTCACACTTATACCTCATTTCCTTGAAGGACCCTCTCCAAAGGCAAAATCAATTTTAAATGACCCATTGTATAAAACCATTTTTTCAAATAAAAGGCATTAACAGCATTTGTAAAAGTCTTTAAAGTTTTAAAATATACCAAATTCACACCAAACATGGAAAGTATGGCCTAGGCATGGCATGTCCATGTTCACTGTCATTGGTTAAATGCAGAAGCAACATTTTTATTGAACTGCTGTGAAAATAAAAGTATGTTTCCCATTTTCGTATTTCTTAGAGCATTCTGCAGTAGCAGGATTGCAGTGTCTAATATTACAACAACATTAGGTCTAGACACTTGACAAAGATTGGTGTGAGTACATCTCCTTACAGTTTTAGTATTCTCTCAACCACCGACTCTTTTTCATATCACAGGCTTAAAAAGGGGTTAATAAAGCCCGCTGGGGAAAGGGCTTGACAGAATAAAAGAACGGAAACACATAGATTATGCAGCCACGGCGTGTCTGATGCAGTAAAATCTGCTTAAAGCATTTGCTATAGTGTGCCACTTTGTGTGAGGGTGCTTGTGTGGTTCTTTGTACACAAACGTGAAAACAGATTCTTTCTTTTTATTCAGCTCTTTTATTGCATTATGATCCTGGAGGGAAACGGCTGTGCCGTTTTATTTCCTGCTCGAGTGACTCAGTTTACCTGCTTTGGTATTCTACCCTACAATCCAAGCTCTAAAGTGACCTTGTTGTTTAACAGCTAATGCAAAATTGACCCATCCACAAGAGAAAATTAGTACAGAAAAAAATAAAAAACCCTGCCTTGACCCTTGGGCCTAGGAAACTAGGCTGGCAGTCAGGGCTGTTAATATGCGATATGGGGCTTACCAACTTTATATAAAAAGCCCCTTGCCATTCGTTGCACTGACCCCAATACCTGTCTCTAGTCAGTAGTCCCCATGTGGAATTGGACTTCCTCTCTATAATTGTCCGGCCTGTTTCTCTGCCTCTGGACCTGCCATGCATGTAATCTTCTTATGTTGGCACTATCACACTGATAAAACAGAAATCAGATGTGGGAGGGAATGTGGATGAAACGAAGGTGTTTATGCGTGTGTGTGAGTGTGCGCGCGTGTGTGTGTGGACTGGACAGCTGAATATGATTGCTAGCTCTCTTAGGTAGAGACTCTTTCAAATTGTTAGAATACAAATTCCTGGCATTCAGCAGTCTCTCAGTTACAATGTGTCAGACACTCGTATGGGGGTGTTGTGCGGCTCTCCCTTGGCTGATTTACATGTAATATATCCTCCTTCCTGTGCTTCATTGCATTTAAATCATACAGAGATTACATTTACATTAGATCTACATCAGATTTACATCAGATTCACATTTGGTAAGAGTCCCACTAGGCACATTTTCACGCTGTGTCATTATTTTACCACTGTGGTCTGGCAAGGGGTATCCACTGTCACATTACTATGTCTCCTATTTATTTTTTCTGTCTGTGTATCTGCCTGTCCTACCCCTACAACATGCAAGCGCACACACACACACACACACACACACACACACACACACACACCTGTAATGCATCTTATGTGAGAGCTCATATAACAGTTCAGTTTTGATGTGAGGTTATCCTGGTGCAGAGGCCATATGCCTCAGACCTGAGAATTCATGTTTCCCTGCAGTGAGAGAAAGGTTATAGATAATTACTGTTTTTAGGTGAGTGTGTGCATCACTCAGTGGCAAATACTGGTTATGTGTCTAATCTGCTGTTAATGAACACATGGCTCCTGTTCACCTCCCTGGGTATTACAATTACATCCCCATTTCCTGTGATAAGGCTGGAGAGGCAGAGTACTTTAAAATATTATGCCATTATACCGGGCAAAAATAGTTATCATACATTATGTATTGCACTTCCAAATGCATAATCACATTTGGAGTTATTCCACTAATCGACCTCTTTTTAAACAAGTTAGAATAGGTCTATGGGCTATACAAAACATGTTCATGAACTTCTATGAACAAAATCACTCTCACATAAAGAGATCTCACCAGCTCTATTCTTGCCAGTTTCAGTCCCTTTCAGAATGAGCTGTTTAAGGGCTCTGTCACTTTTATGCAAATAAGATGTTGCTGGCCACGCCCCACCAATGGTTAAGTAGGTTAGGGGTTAGTGCCAGGGTGATTCTATGTACATGTTCTTATTGTGACGTCACAATAAGGGAGCCATCCAAACAGCTCATAGGAGCATATGATTCCTGACACCAAAATCTTACAACTGATTCACAGAAAATGGATGGATGTTTTTTTCACTTGGCATATTTACAGGAGCAGAAGAGACCCAAGTGGAAATACAAAAGCATGCATAGCGTATTGTGGCTGCACTGTTTGGACAGCCTTCATAGGAAACCATGAGCAAAATAGTCAACTTTGAAGCAGCTGCTCAAAGATCACTTCAGAAATGGATGTTAAGGGAGATGAAGACACTGTTCCTTAACTCTCCTTGTCCCCATACCTTCTGTCCAGAAGATAGAACTGGCAACCATCTGGTCTTAAAATCACTTTTCTAACCTTTAGGTCACTGCCCACTTCCATACAATAATTATGACTGTAATAATAACAATATATCTGCCATAAAAAGTTTTCTTTTGATACTGTTTTGCCTTAGAGTTCCCTTCATCTACAATAAAGCTACTGTAAATGTATTGTAGAAAAAATGTTCTTTTTACATTACCTTTATCAAACCTAATATCGCAAGGCAAGATCTTAAGTATCACACGTGTTCATAAATGTATTATTTAATAAAATAAATGTTGATTTAAAGGCTTTAAATCTTTAAGATGGCTGGGTCTATTTATGAAAATTTTGAACAATTTTGACAATTCTATCTAGTATGTTATTGTAAGAATGGAACTAATTATTTATGAAAAAAAGGAAAATAATGGAGAGCAAGAAAGTATATACAAAGGAGTTTTAGATTTTGAGAATAAAGTCAGATTTCTGAGAATAAATTCTGAATAATTCTGAGAATAAAGTTGGAATAATTCTAAGAATAATGTTGAAATACTTCTGAGAATAAAGTCTGAATAATTTGCTGTACATATAATGTGGCAGACACAACCACAGTGTCATTGAGTAATGTAGTGTATTGCTGAAGTCATACTATGGTATAGATTTCAGAAATAAATACTCACTCCTATGGCACATCAGGACCAGATTGTGCTTAATATTTAAATCATGAATCGGTGTAAGAACCGGTATATTCAGAAGATGTCGTATAGTTTCACAGGATACAATTAATGATCACGAATATTATCGATCCAGAGCGAGTGGACCCCTGGCGTGCCCATGAGGCTCCATCGCGTTGCGGCTTATGGGTTCATACAATAAACTAAAGATGTATTCATTTCAGTCACTGGCTGCACCAACACAGTTAGTTGTCATGTGGTGTGGATGCGTTTAATAAATAATTGTGTTCACTTTATTGACTGCTTCTTTCACAGCTCATTCTATGGTGCAAGACTCTGTCTGTCTACGTATTATACTAAATAATAATCCAAACAGTATTCTTTATTCTCAACACTATGACTTTATTCTCTGAATTATTCTAACATTATTTTCAGAAATATTTCGACATGATTCTCAGAATTCTGACTATATTCTTTAATTTTTTTTTCAAATTCTGTGGCCCTAAAACTCCATTGTGAGAAAGAGAGAGAGGATGGTCGTTGTGTTGTCGTTGTCGTTGTATTGAGGAAAAAGCTTGTTTGTGTGGTGGACTTTCTTTTTTCCCCACGTCAACACTACCCACAGAACCCACAAAATACAATATTACATTAGCATGCCCATTAGGATGTCACTTTTCGTGCTCAGCCACCCTGAGGGACTTTGTTTACATCTTAACTAATTTAATTATGCAGAAAAATGAAAAATTAAGGAAAATTAAAAATATCCTGTGTGAACAAATTGCAAAAATATTGTCAGCAGTTTAGCTGCTATCAGCTGTGAATGTGTGACATTACTGAAATAACCGGAATTAACCCTATATAATGAGAAATAAAATAAACGAGAAAATGAGAGTGATCCCAGTGTTTCTATGGTGTCTCTTCATTCAGTGTTGTTCTTCCTTCTATCTGATATGAAGTATGCCAACATGACCCATGTATGATGGGGTTGCACTAAATGAAAGAAATCATTGTCCTTTGGATGTACTAGTTGTGTCAATAGCTGTGGGGAGAAGTCAAGCACTAAATTACTCATTACGCTGTCTATGCATGACGTGTCCAATTTGCATATCTAATGGTGATAAGTATGATGTGCCCTTGGATAAGAGGTCTTGGGTTCTCTTGGTGGGCTCAGGGGTCCTTGAGCTGGGTGTCAGAATACAATACTGCACGCGACAATCCCCCACACAGGCCTTGGTGAAGAGCATTACTCTGAGCGTAGGAGAGAAAAAATGTTCCCTATAATGGATTTTTAAAAATCCTTTTGTGTCTGAATCAATTTAAGGCTTTTTTTTAAAGAAACAAAATAAAAGCATTTGTTATGCAGGTGTGAATTTCTACAGTGGCTTGTATTTTGCGTTTTATAAAAGCTTCAGAAACATACAATGTTGAATGATCACTGAATTTACAAGTAATCCAATAAACGCTGTGATATTCCAGAGAATTAGAAAAACAGCAGAGTGGAGAAGCAGACTGAAAAACAAAATTGTGTTGTTTGAATCCTCAGCCCACACACAGGCTCTCCAGATTTGTTGCTTGGAAAAGCAGATTTATGCTGCAAGGTCCTGGGCTTTGTTGAGGACAAGCATAAAGAGCCTGATGTGGGATCCTCAGTGGTGTGCTGAAATATCTGATAGTCTTGCCTACGCCAAGTGCTATCCATGACTTTTATGTTTGGAATATGAAAACACCGTTTACAGTGATTGACATGTTTAAACAGGTAAACATCAACAAATTTTATAGACAGTCACTTCAGCTGCTGCTTGCTGCCTGTTAGTCTTTATATGTGCGAATGACTAGCAGGGTTCAATCTCTGTGTAATGTGATGATAACAAGGAAAAAGCATTTAGAGAGCCATCAAGCCTGAAGTAATCATTTTTGCTTTTATGTGTCTCAATATATTTAGCGCAGTTTAAATAGTTTTGGCAGGTTTGTGATCCACAGATTGTTTATGTGCTCATACCTATACTGATACACATGCACATAGAGTTACATACAGCAAATCAGCAAAAAAGGAGTTTGCATTACCAGAGCGATAGTGTATTTCTCCAGGAATCAACCCTGGTTGTTTGTGTGTGAGTATGTTGAGAAAATACTCTGCACATCAGTACCTTTTTATTCATGTATTCAGTGAAAGGACATGCATACTGTAAAACATCCTTGTGCTATATTTTTCTCAGATATTTTTTTCATGGCTTTTATGTGAGTGCATGTACCAAGCACAGGCTTTGTTCATTTCTGTCCTTATTGGATGCTAGTGAAAGGGTGGCACGGTGGTGCAACTGGTAGTGTCGCTGTCACACAGCTCTGGGTTCCTGGGGTTGGGGATTTGAGCCCTGCGCCAGGTAACTGTCTGTGAGGAGCCTGCTTAAAAAAAAAAACAGTTTTAGCTGGTTTACCAGTTTAAATCTTAACCAGCTTAGGGTATGTTTTCATTTAAATTTGATGGTTTAGCTGGACTAAACTCATGATCAACCTGACCAAGTTAGACAACCAGTATGATCAAACTGGACCATGCTTGCTGACCCCCATGACCAGGCTGGTTGACCAGTATGAGCAAGGTGGTTAACCAGCATGACCAGCATGACCAGTATAATCAAGCAGGCTGAACAGCATGACCAGCACCACCAAACATGACCAAAATCAAATGCAACATTCACTATGCTGGTCAAGAGCTGGTTAACAAGCTAGCTTACCAGTATAGTGTATGTTTTGCCTAAATGACCTGCTTTCCAGCCACCTTGACCATCAAAGAACAGCTCAAGATATCTAAAACCAGCTACCAGCTACCAGCTAAAGCTGGTCTTATGCTGGATTTTTCAGCAGGGGAGTTTGGTGTGTTCTCCCAGTGTCCACGTGGGTTTTCTCTGGGTGCTCCGGTTTCCTCCCATGGTCCAAAACCACATCTTGGTAGGCAGTCTGGCTACTTAAGATTGTCCCTAGGTGTGAGTGTGTGAGTGGAATTGTGAGTGTGGGTTGTCCTACGAAGGACTGGCACACCTCTAGCAGGTGTGTTCCCACCTTGTACCCAGTGATTCTGGGATAAGCGGTTACAGACATTGAACAAATGGTTCTAGTGTCTACATTTTTGGGGCTATATGCTAAAACATATATTACTAAAGTTTCTGCTACTGCAGCAACAATGGGCAGGCTACCCACTAACAGCTTTCATTTCAAAAGAGATGTTTGATGAGCAGTGGTACAAAACTTTGACCACATAGAGAAGGGATTTTTCTATATGTACAGACAGAAGGTTTTGGTACTCACTCTCACTCTGCACAGTTATACAGCTGAGGATGCTCTACTGCAAGTCTAACAGAGGCCCTATCTTCTTTTGTGATTGGACTGATTGGTGCAGATAAACGTGAAATATTTGTATTTTTGATTAATTCAAGGGTCTTTAATATCAATAATTCTGCCACTACTGAGAATTTAGTTTAAATCTAAATCAAACACATCTGATCCCTCTAATCAACCCTTCTGAATCAGGATCATCTTAGAATATTAGAGGTAACTGAACCCCCCAGTCTGGTAGAATCAGACCTGGGCTAGAAAAAAGGATTTGCAGTTATAGCATGGTGTAACAATGAAATGCAGATGTACCCCACACACACACACACACACAGCAATAACGACAGGCCTATCAGTTACTTCACCTTCATTTAACCAGGCCAGCTAATTAACAACAAACTCTTATAAACAATGACAGCCTGGCAAGAGGTGAAAGCAGTTCAGTCATAAAACATCAGAGAGAGAGAGTGTGTGAGAGACTGAGAGGGAGACTAAGGGAGAGAGAGAGAGGATTGACTAGGGCAAACATGACAGAGTATTAAAGACACCAAGCATGAAATGGAATCGGAAACGTAAACATGGATCATATCACAAGGCATCTCTATGAATACTGTAATATGTTTTGCATAAATTACAATATTCATTGTGAAATGGACCCATATATTCGATAATCCTAACTCGGAACCTTTACGTTTGTGTTGTGTACACTGTTAAATGTTATCATTATGCCTCATCAGTCAAACTCGCTTGACGTCAGTGAAGAAACTGACCAGTGTTAGAATTTACAGTACAGTCCCTTGAAGAAAGAATAAGCACCAGCTAATTTAAAAATGTCGAACACATCAACACAGAGAAATATTTCAGTTCCAGTTCCAAACTTATGATTATAACAGTCTATATATATATATATATATATAACATATATTATATGATGGCATTTGTCTTTAAATAAATTTATGCGTATGAATATTTTCCTGTTTAATTCTGGTATAACGTATTACTAAATTTGTTTTGTTATTATTGTTTTTGTTCTTATTAATTTTTTTAACTTTACACTTTTATAGCACCTTTCTAGAAACCCAAGGACGCTTCACAATCAACCCTCAACATTCAACCTACACACACACTGGTGAGAAGTGGCAGCCAAACATGCACAGTGTACTATCACCTGGAGGACTGCATTGGAAACTAGGGTTTCACCCAGGATAGAGTGCCAATCCATATCTGGGCACATATACAGACATTCATTCACATACACACTCTGGAGACCGTGGAGGAAACCCTCACAAACATGGGGAGAACATGGAAACTCCACCCATATGGGACTTGAACCCAGTGCTGAGAGTCAAATGTGCTAACCCCTAAGCCACTGACAGGACTTGCTGTCCATAATAAGTGTGAAAAGGATGGGGTTAGGTTTGGAAATCCTATTTCTTTAGGATCTGTGTTCCCTATCAGCACTAATGTAAAACATTAACCTACCAATCACAATTCCCAAATCTGAAGACTGGCTCTGGTTGTTCTGTGAAGCTCTGTGGTGCTACATTCTCCATCTCTGGCTACACTGAATTCTGCATACAAGTGAGTCAGGAGGGTGTGTGATCAAGACATCCTTTCACTATGGTACACTATGTCTTTTTTTTTTTGAACAACTGTTTTGCCCTGCATATGGAAAAAAAACTCTTAAATTTTCATATACTGTTTTACTACACATTTACAATATTATCAGAACATGTTTCATATTTGTCAGTTAATAATTGCTATTTCTACAATACTTTGTCATTAGCAGAGGGTCTGTAAAGCCTTCATTTCCATTCAGAAGGGTACCTTTTATTTCCCATGGTGCTGAGGACCCTTATAAAAGAGATGAAATCACCCACACAGGCAAGGCCTGCCTCATAAGCAAAAGCACTGTGAGAACAAACAGCAGAAGTATTGAGTCTCCAGGGGAAAGAGTACTTTAATGGAAGCCTAAGTAAATCTAATTTCACCCTTGTGCTGCACCAGAATAAGAACACATGGTTTTAATGGTCACCTCTGGTCTGGACCATTATTACCACTGTACAGCATGTAATGACATGTTTGGTCAGTATGGCAGCTAAAGGTCTTGTCTCTATTGCTTGTTGCATGAGATGGATTCAGGACCTTGAAAAGCCAAGCATTTCCCAGGGAATGATTTGGCTCCTTTTCAAAGAGACTGGAGTCTGAGTTAGGCTGCTCAAAGCCTCTGCTTTAGCCCAGGCCTAGATCCACAAGATGCCCATGCAAATGATTATTAGAAGCATCCGACAGCTGCCGCAATTGCGCTCTCTCTGTCTGAGCTAAACATGAAGGTTTATTTACTGAGGAGTCTTTGGGGAACACGGGAGTTGAACAGTGGATGTTTACATAACTTGATGTTCCACTTTTATTATTGTTCACTTTAGCACTGTTGCAAACTCGCTAATCCCAGGCTGTTCACAATGCATTCAGTGCTCTGTTAAATCTCTCCTGTCGTTGCACACAGATACAGCTGGCTCTTTCTGGATCAGTGATTGTAGCACTGGTGTGTCACTCAGGGGTAACTAAGGCTTCGCCACGTTTAACTTTTGGCCCAAGGCCTGCTATTTTACTTTGTGGGGCCATTTATTATTAATAGGTCTGTTAGCACGAAATCCCACACCATAATGTTAAGGCAAATGGAACATGTCATTGTAAAAAAAAAGGTCCAGAGTCTCTAGTGATGATTGTTAGCTTTTCTAATGACGGCTGACCTTTGTGTAGCCCAAAATATGACTTACAATAATCTCTAGCTACTAAAATTAACAATATCTTAGGACAGTGACCTTATGATTTAATCAGCATGGAATGATAAGTCAGTTCTAAGTTTTTCTCTGTGTGTGTGTGTGTGTATGTGGGAGTTTAGTCGGATTTTGGTTGATTGGATGATGCCACTGCCTTTATCTTGGTGCCTTTTACAATAGAAGAACTTGAAGAACATATGTTATTTTATTATTTAAAGGATCACTAGGTATATCATCCTCAAAGAAAGAAACTCACAAAAGAAAATCACAAAAAATATGGAGCTGTTGGGCATGCTGGGAGCTCCTCCCAGTTCTTGGCCGCTTGATCTTAATGATTTGTGTATTTAACAGTGACAACATGTATATTTATTTCCAGTTGGAATAATATTGGAATGTAATTTTTCTAGTAAAAAGTTAGTGTATGTACAGTGTTTCACTGCGTCACATTGGGGTGCGAGGAAGAAGAGAGGGTGGAAGCTATTGCTGAGATGAAACGTTTATTAAACATAAAAAGGGACACAGAGGAACAGAAACACACACAAGCACACAAAATGAGTGACAAAGACTAACTATCATAAGAAGCCCTATAAAGGTAATCATGATAGACACCCTGTTACAAAAACTGGATTCAAACTTTTTAGAATGTACAGTCTTTTACTATTGTTTGACAGTTTTTATCATAATATTTACAGACATTTTTACAGTGTACCTTAAAATTTCAGCTTCAAAATCACTGTGAGGCTCTACTGACCTGTAATATGGAGAAAAGGGCTAGTAGTTGCTACTCTGGACTCAACACTGCAGAAACTGCGCTGTTACTTTTGGAGGAGGCCATATGGCACCTAATTTCTAAAAACTGCAGGGAGCCTTACCTAATGTCCCTTAACTTCTAAGAACAAGCTTTCTAGACATCTACAATATGGCATAAAGAGCTAGAGAGCAACTATGTCCAACCCTATTGCTCCTCCAAAAATCTACAGATTCTAAGTATGTAGGGTGATTTGTTTTGAGTGCTCTCAGCATTGCCATTTATGGTTATGTAAAAAAGTATGTAGTTTCTATCCAAAATCCATTTAGAATGATTGTTTTGTACACTGTTGTGATGCAGTTTTCCCTCCCATAATTCAGCCATGCAACTGAGCTGCCAGTGCAGTATTTGGTAGGAAATGTAGTGGTGCCACACTGGTGGGTATCAAGCCAGACTCTCTGTGTCCCAGCTCTGAGCCTCTGTGCTCAATCAGCTCTCATTTGGGAGCAGCATGCGAGACATTAACCTCGCAGTGTTGTTTTCTGCCTTGCTCCTAATGGAGGGTAATGAAGCGAGCCTGCGAGATTGTGTGTGTTCCAGCCCTAGCACAGAAACAGATAAATAGATACAGGAATAATTAAATCACAGTGGTAATTGCGTAATGGTGCTGCGAGAGTGTGGTCAGTGCAGCTGGCGCCTGGGGTTCGATCTCAGTGGAACTGACCACCCTGCAGCTCCATGGGCCCAAAAAAAGACCAAAATGACTGAAAGAGGTAGTAGGCTTTCAGCAAAGCTCTATTAGTGCAATTAGAGGCTGGATCCCAGCTGGGTGTTTCATCCTGAAGCCTTTTTCTTCACCTGCTTTTTATATTTATTTATTTTTTAACCTTCAAATGTCAGATCTATCTCCGGGCAAGGTGCAAAGTTCTGAAAGGCTTTAGGTCATTGTAGCCTTAGCTTAGATCTGACATTGTATTTGTGCATTATGACCACCTCATTGTTTCTACACTCACTTATTGCAGCTCCACTGCCCATAGAGGAGTTCTACAATCACAGACTGCAATCTGTACATTGTTAGCCCCATTTTACCTTGATATTCAATGGTCTGGACTCTCTTTGGACCACTACAAAGCAGATATAACTGGATGGCAGATCATTTTCAGTCCTTCAGTGACACTGAAGTGTTATCGTGTTAGTGTTTGTCGTGTTTAATCCAGTGGATCAGACACTGCATTACTGCTGGAGTTTATAAGCTCCACCGTGTCAATGCTGGACTGAGAATAGTAGTCCAATAACCAAAATGATCCAGCCAACAGCGTACTTTGATCACTGATGCAGACCTAGATTAGCCAGTCCCTCTGTCTGGTAATCATTCTCAGAAAGGTTTTTAATAAAGAGTAAATTCAGATTAGTAGAACATCTGTTTATACGTAACCACAAACTGTTGATTGCTTCTGTGTCAGTCACATTTAACAACTGCAAGACAGCAACATGTGAAACATTCTTACCTTCAGGTCTAACAAAACAGTCCTCTTGTCTAGGCCGGTGTATGTATGCGTTCAGAGGGCCTCTGACACCAATATTTTCCCACACTAGCGCACTAGCGACAGTGTCATCTCGTAATTTGACAGGAGCGTGTAATGAGGTTTATAATTAGCCCTGAGGTTACGGAGGTCGAGGCTGGCAGCTCCTGTGCTGTCAGGTTAATAGATAAGCCTGCAGGTGATGAGGACTGGGGGTGTAGTCTGACATACACTAAGAATGTAGTCTCAAAACCTTAGCTAGAATCCTAGACACAGCTTTTTAGGCATGCAATGAGCTGGGCCCAAGTACATTAAAATCCTCAAACCAATTAAAAGAATTAAAGATTTGAGAAACTCTTGGAATACTCTGCCAAAAATATCACTCACCAAGCTTTACAAAATATTGGCAAAATTCCTTTGAACCCAGTGCTTGTAGATTAGCCTGATTTGAGTTTTCAGTTTTATAATGTTACACATTATATGGTAGAAAGACATGCTGGAATCAAATGGGTAAAGATGCTAAAGCTAGTTCAGTTGCTTGATTCAAACACTGTCAAAGCCTTTCAGAAGAGTGTGAAAAAAAAATCCTGTTTTTTGTTGTATTTTCAGTTTCTGTTAGCAAGTGCAAGTATTTGGCATAAGTTTGCAAAAGTGCCAAAGGGTGCCTTGGTGGGTAAGTCAGTTTAAACTCATTGGTAAATGTCAGCCATTAACAAAATGCTTTTTCTCCTCAATCAAACCAATTCTAACTGGACTGCAGACTTTTGAATGTAGAACTATAATTCAGCAGAGAAGAAGAGATCTCCTACGGTCCAGTCAGAGGGGCAGCTACATTTAATACCATTTCATTGCTGCTGTTGTAATTGAAGTGACTTAAGCCTCACGGTGTGTGCCGGTAAACCTTCTCCCTGTCCCCTACAGAGCTCTTCACATCCGCTTTTAGCTCCCGCAGAGTAGTCTCTGCACATGAAAGGCCATTTGTCTGCCCGCTATATGGGCTGTGCAGTAAAAACTACATTCATCCATTGTCTGGACATCGCGATGTCATTTCTGTTTATTCTTTGTCATGCAAGTATCCTAAATGCCCTCGATCGATCAACTGCCATTTCCCCAATGCTGGCCAATATGTCCCCACTGGGCTGTCGTTCCCTGTGGTTGTGCTGTGCCTGTTTGGTTTTATGGGATATTTTTAAAGAGTACTGGTGTGTAAAAGAGTCTCTAGAGGGGTGAAAGAGAGTCACAAGGAATCAAAATGAAGCTAAACTTCCCCTCCTAGGGGATTGAAATTTCCCCTCCAAGGGTTTCTGTTGGAGCCTGAAATGGCTCCAATATTATATTTAATTTCCTACTGGTTATTGGTTGTGTAATATCCAGTAGCCGTTTTTGCCCCCTGTTGTTTCCTGTATGACAGTGAGGTTTGTATCAGTAGGAAATGAAGCATTTAGTGACACTGCTTTCAGAGCCATCACTGAAAATCAACTTCTACAAAGTATTCTAAAAACCACTTTGTTGGGAACCAGAGGTATTGTTCTAAACAAATGGAATCCATGGGCTTGACACAGCTAGGATTAAACAGCCGCAACTAGGTAGGCCATTTCAACAGTGGCATCGTTCGCACAGCAGTCAGACTCAGGATTTTCATAATAATAGCCTCTCCTAAATTTGGCTTCTGTGTGAAAAGGGCCTAACTGCGGAGATCAAAAGTGGCCGATGCCACAAACCTGCCATGGCCCAGCCATAACAGACAAATCACTTTTATGAGGAGGGAGTTTATTAATTTGCCAGGGTTTGAAATATCCCTTTTTTCCCATTTACTGTTTGTGCCATTAGAACCGACCCATTTTTATTGGCCATTAACCTTGCTACTGTGCCAATGTGGCACCGTTTTATACTGGCATTTTCAGACTGAGGCTTGCACCAGGGGCCTTTCAGGTCACTGTTTACATTGTGTTGCTTTTAATGAGATATCTAACCTAGTGAAAAGCAGGGCTTGATGATATAAAGATTATGGTGGCCATGAAGATAATAAGGCAGAGATATGCAGCTGTAGCCCCTTTGTAGTCTCTCCTACACTGTAAATGCACAGCCCATTGGTCTCAGCTCTGAGGGAACAGGGAGCAGTAAAATTAGCCAAAGTGTTGGAGGAGATCATTTTCTATGCTTGAATGCTGTCAGGTCTGTTCTTGCTTTCTCTTTCTTCCAGTCTGACTCTCCCTCTCTGAAGCCCTCACTGACTTTTGATTGAGCTCTCTTCCCTTTTAATCGGCTGCATTTTCACTGACTATAATTACGGTCTGTCTTGCCAGTGTGTTGCACTTATAAAGTACACATGACATTGATCTATTCTTTGTCAACCTCCAGGATCTTTTACATTTCAGATAGTGTTTCCTGCATATTGCTGAATGCAGGCTCAGTCAGAGCTCAGTGCTTAGAAGACCAAAGGAAAGATGGCTGGTGTGGTGGTGGCTCAGTGGGTCAGAACTACACACCATGAACCAGACAGTTTGAATCTTGGGCAGGCAAAAGGGAATGGTGATTTGTACAGGACATCTTGCTGTTTCTAATGCCCCTGTCCTTTCTCTGACCGCTGCCACTGAAAAAGGCAATGAAGCCCCATGTCAATCCAGTAGAACAGCAACACCACATCCTTGTCTGTTATATCAGCATGACAAATAGAGAGCCTTGTTATCATTCTATAAAGCTGAGAAGCAGGCAAGGACAAAATAGTTGAAATAGTTGGGAAAGTGTAAGCACCGCCTGCTGTATGAACAAATGTGCTTGTTTTGGCTTTCGGTGTAAACTTCAGTGAATTACACATCTGAATAAAGTGCCAAGAGCAAAACAATTCAAGTTCTGCTTTTGTTTCAGATCTGTCTGGTTAATTCACAGCCGAAAGGGTCCAAACTTCAGAGAGAATGAACGATGTCTGATAAGGAGAATAACACGGGCGAATGATTTTAGCTTAGATCTGCAGCTGTAGATCATTCACGCTCAGTTTGTGATAAGGCAAACTAAGACAAACTGTGTGTGTGTGTGTGTGTGAGAGAGAGAGAGACACAGAGAGAGAGAGAGAGAGAGAGACAGAGAGAGAGAGAATGCCAGAAATATATTAAGTTGTGGGGACCAAAACCTGTTTACTCACCCAAAATGTAAAGCATACCCACAATGTAATATTATATTATTAAGTGAAGATGTTTCAAAGTTGGGTTAGGGTTAGATTTAGGGCTAGTGTTAAGGTTAGGGCTAAGTTTAAGCTAATAGTTCTTATGGCAAGTCTCCAAAGAAGAGTGGTGAAATGTCCCCACAATTCCCATATTCAAAATTGTGTTTGTGTGTTTGTGCATGTGTGTGTATGTTTGCAGCACTGTCACTTACCATATTTTTTACATTCTAGTAATCAAGAATATTTTAAACACCACAACTAGACCACAACAAACAAAAATCCAGTGCTCTATCCAAACACACAGAGTAAGTCTCTGAATAACTAGTCTCTCACTGCCAGACTCTGAAAAGTCTGGTTTCTTTCAACACTAAGCTTGCCGGAGAACCACCTACATTGAAAGAAAGGGCAAAATAACCAATCACATGCTTTCTATTTTTGCCATGACATATAGAAGAAAGCAGTCATGGCACAAAAAAATAAATGCAGATATATATGGACCCATAGGATGGTATTGTTCTGAAAGACTCATTGTACTTCACTGTGTGCAGGTGTTGACTAAAGCTGAGCTTATCCGGGGCAACAGATCTTTGATACATGTCAGACCAGTACAAAAGGAAGTACTGAAGTGTCTATACCTGGAAGTGTGGACTGCTAATCAGAGTTCAAAGAACAGAAACTGGACAGTTGCCTGTCCATTCACAAAAAGCAATCAAGCCTTAAAGGCAACGTAGAAAGTTTTGTAGAGAAACAGTTCTCAGAGCAAAACAAACTCTCCTGCAAGCTCCACAAGGTGGAACACTATGTTTCAGTATTAAGCCAGCAATGTTCAGCCACCAATGCACAGAGAGAAAGGCTGAGCCATTTCGGACTGAGATGCTTATTTTTTTGCTAATTTACTGAGCTAGGGCTGTGTACAAACACCTGAATATTTTCCAATGCATAAACACAGGCCTGAGAACTAGCAAATGTTTAGGAAACATTCATTGAATTTTTTAAGTGTTTTGGATTAAAATCACAAACATCGCCTTTAATATGAGTCTGATTTCACCATTTTCATCATTTTCCTTTGAACACACTGCATTTCTTAGTACATCTGGAAAAGACATTGGTTTAAGAGAGAACAACTTGTGAACCAGCAAGAGGGTCATGGTCACCCAAGATCCATGGTACGTGAGGGAGCAAAGATATCAGCATGGACATGGACTTTGTAAGGAACAAGCTGCAATGAATTGGATGTAGGCCTGTCAAAATAATAACAATGTTGAAACATCCTACAATATATGGACATGTCCTCAAAGTTTTTGCTGACCTTAGTATTATCCATTGTGTTTATTGGCATGTTTGTTTACATAAGAATGAATGTCACCTGTATTTTAGCCATTCACCCTGTTCTGTTCTCTCTGAAGTTGTCTAAAAACAGTGATTTTTTTATATTTCAGTTTTAGGACTGTTAAAAATATTATCATATTCCAATGTCTGAATATTTTGTATTTTATATTATATTTTATATTCATATTTCATATTCCAATGTCTGAATATTTAATAACTACATTTTTAATAAAAGTTGATTGCTATTTAAGGGGTCTAATTTCGTTAGAATTCCATTATAATATCATTATATCCATGGCATATAATGGTCTTAAAATGACTGTGTATCATCACATATAATGGCAATTGTAACAGGACTAGTCCCCAGCTCCTCTATCTAGGCAGCTACATAGTTTTCTTTTATGGAATTACCATTGGAACCACCTTTGGGTTTCCACTTTTTCACCGACCGAAAGTTCAATTAATCAAGAGTTTGTTACTATCACTTATACACACACCAGGCTTTACAGAACATATTCTTTTGCTGTTAATAAAGGTTTGTTGCATTTGTCCAAGACCAATCCTGACTACACTGTCATTAAAGAAGCCAGCATTGGCAAAACTAACTTCATCATTGTTTAGAAGTGTATCTGGTTTATTTCAACCTTCTAAAATAGCAATTTCCTGCTTTGCTGATTACACAATTCTTTTTCCTTTTGGCAACATAAGTGAATTACAAGCAGACTAGCTCAGTTTTCGACTGAAATACCTATATTGGGGCAGAGAGGGGGATGCTACCATGTGTGCCTCCACATAAGTGAGGGTACAGACATAAATAAGAATGGTATTTGAAACTAACTTTCAGTTTCTTCACTCTCTAGTGTCCTGAGACAGGTTTACCGGTCAGCACTAATGGGCAACATTTGGAAAGAATGGGTCACTAGAGGCTTGTTGGTGAGAATGTCTGACTTTTGGGTTCTCAGACGTCGCAGCCAGAGGGGTGTGTGTGGATTGCAGTGGTTGGAAAGGCTAGAGATGGTGTGCTCATTCAGTCTCCTAGCACTGGACTGATTGGAGAGGTCAGGGTTATCTAGCTTACGTACATTTTGAAATGGCATTTCCTGGCAGAGGAGAGGCAGTCCACCTGCCCTGATCTTCACCACCTCCATATACCTTCCCTGCAATGTCCATTTTCTCCTGTCCTTCCCGGAGGAGGTGGGGGCGGAATATTGGCAGCTGTAAATGTCATGGAGGTCTTGTTGAGTGGACATGAGTGAGCACAGGTTTCAATCAGCTTCCTCAGCTTAGCAATTTAGTCCATTTTTACTGCCGCCTGCATCTATCCATGTGCATATGTCCTGGCTTGTTTATTCATTTTGCAAGGACTCGGAGTATAACAGTCCCTCATGCACCTCAGAATGGCCACTCCAGTCCTAAAACGTCAGCACTCCTTGTGTTCTGTACCTGCGATTGAACCAGAATGGGTGATGCACACCATTAGGATGAAAAATAAAGATAATGATGCATTTACAAGCACCATATTCAGAAATGAGCAGGGGAAGTGCATCAAGATGAGAATATGTTTAATGCACAATGGCTACAAACAGCAAAAAAAAAAAAGAAAAAAGAAAAAAGCTGTGAAGCTGTGATGTGACAGGAATAGAAAGAGGAAAAAAGAAACTGAGAAAATGTTAAATCATGTAAATAAATCCTGTTTTACATTGAGTGAATACTGTAGGAAAGTTGAACCTATTTAGAATATTATATAATTATTGAATCTAAACTGATTCAATTTAAACTGATGTTTTCTTTTTTCCAGGAAGGATTGTTTTGCAAAGCATTTATAATCAGACAGTGATTCTCTGAAAATATGACCCTTATTATGCTAAATGAATATAAGCATACTGAACATTTATACAGAACAAAATTTACTATTTACAGAACAAAAATCAATAGACCAACATTTCTTCAGAATGGTCATCACATTCCGGTCATGCTCTATCCAGTGTGTTTTCTTCTTTTGAGGTGCTGTGGCAGGACAAACTGTTGCAGGTATTGATTGGTTTAAAAATGAAATCATGTCACTGGAATGCACATTTTTGGTTACAGCAGCTGCTCAGTGAGCAACAGCAATACCAGGTGCGTTGCTGTGGCTCCCACGACATGATGAATTCATTTGTATGATTAAAAAATGCAAAGATTATTAAACCCCTAGAATTTCATGGACAAGAAGGGCAGCAAAGTCATTAAAAGGAACATTTTTGTCTTTATTAACCGAGGTGTTTGTGTACAGTGTGTCCAGAAGAAGTGAATGTTTGGCTTTAATTTGCAAATTTTTCATAAATAATTCAAGCATTTTATATCAAGTTTGGACAAGCTCAAATGTGAATAGGTAAACTTCCCTTTAAGCTGAGTGATTGCACCGTCAGACACGTTAGCAAAATATTTTGTTTGTATTAAGAAAAACTGCTTAAAGTAACCAGTATTATTGTAAAAGACAAATTTACCATTTAACATCTCCTAAAAGTTAATGCCATAGAGTTCAATGCCTGATGCCAGAGACATTAACAATTATCAACATTACATTTAATTCAAAGCACTCAGCATTGTGGGAGATCACACATACACTTTACACACACTTTTCAACCTACTGCCGTCTGGAAAAAGGTATCGTAGAATTCGAGCCCTCACATCCAGACTCCGTAACATTCTTCAACGTCACAAAACACTGGTTTGATGGACTGAAAATGATATACTGAAAATGAGTGTACTGTTTACACATATCCTCTTTACATCATGGTTACATCCAGTTATCGTTTACAGCACAAATGCACCTTAAATTGCAGTGTCTCTCTCCCTCAGCCCCCCCGTACTTATGGTTTGTGTATTGTCTTGTATTATCGTATTGTATTGTATGTATATTGTTTTGTATTTTCTTAGCCATGTCTTGTGCACTTTAATGTGTGTGCGCTGTTTTATGTTTGCACTAGCTTTGCACTAGTTGCACTTTAATGTTGTGTATTGTTTTATGTAGCACCTTGGTCCTGGAGGAACGCTATTTCGTTTCACTGTGTACTGTAAAAACTGTATACTGCTAAAATGACAATAAACTTCTTGAACTTGAACTTGAATTCAGTCATGCTGCAGCTAAGCATTAACTGGTTTCATTATAGAACAATCTCATTATGAGTTTAAAAAAAAAAAACAGATCTGGAGTTTCTTGACAATATGTAAATTTTGTGGGTCGTACGAATGGTGTGAATGTGATGGAGTGAGAGTGTGGAAGAGAGAGAAAGTTGTTTGAAAGTGATGTATGTAATTGTAATGAGTGCAAGGAGCTGCATTGCTTTCTCACACATCAGGAGAGGCAAAAGAAGCAAAAATTCTTTCATCTCATATTTTCATATCGTGAAGGTATTCTTCTGCCAGAGACATGACCCGTTTCCATGGAGCTCACATCTCTTCAGGCCCCTGATATACACATGGTCTTTCAGAGGCTGCATAAAAGCATGGAAAGGTCTAAAACAGCAATCTTCACATTCACTTACAGCTTGAATATCATGATAATTTTGCAAATCTATAAATTTTAACACCTTAAGTACAGCTAAAGTTTTGAAGAGCCATTCATTAATGGCTGTTTAAAACCTTAGCTGTATTCCATTAATTAATTTGCAAATTTGGAGCTTACAACCCACAAACTCTGAAACAAGCTGACCTAGTCCATTTTTGCCATATGCATAATGAGAAAATATGGGATAAAACAAGCTCTTCTTATTTGTGCTGCATTGTATGTAGAGGTCAGACTCTTGCGGCCAACTCCTCATCTGAAACTCTCCAATATCAGCACTGGACCCATGTGAGAGCACACTGAGTTTAAATTGAGCAAAACAAACATAATGACCACAGAGAAATAAATGTACTTATTAATTATTGAGAATAGGCGAAAAAAAAGATCCAAGCAAATATGACTAAAAACCAGAGCTGTCGGTTGTAGCTTATTCTAATTTAAAGGCAGATTTATTTTTCTGCATTAAATCAATGCAGAGTGTATGCTGTAATCAGTGGAAGTCCACTGCACTGTTGTGAGCATTTATACTTGTTAATCGGGGAGTCTGCATCACTTTGCTATTACACTACCTAAACACTAGGGCTGAATCACAAATATATTACTACACTCTACGTAGTACACAGTATTGCGGTACAGCAGTATTAGTTTGAAAATCTGTGAAGTGCACTATGTAAGGAGTTGGGTGCTGTATTGAGACAATGTAGTTAACATGAGGTGCCTGGAAAGAAACACAACACTGGCATTTGTTTCCAGACTGTGTCCCTGCTCCTTGTTTTTCCTTAAAATATTCCAACTTTTTATTTTTTGATGACGTCCAAAACAATGTCTGAGGAAGTCTCTTGCCATGAATTTGTTGCTATCTGCAGTCTCTCTAGTTCTGTAGAGTTGATGTTTCTGGACTTTGCTCATCTAATCTCTCCTCAATTTGATCCAAGTTTCTCTGACTGCGAACCAATAACAGTTGTAGTGGTCTGTGCCATTATGTGAAGCTACATTTCTTTGGAGGTGTATGTCAAGCTGCAGTGTAACTGATGTAGATTTGATGGAGAATCATAAATTGGTCTTAAATGAAGAGAAGCTGTAACAGGTAATTCTAAACATGGCTGTTTAGAGAGGGTAAAAACTTGGTCACACTGGGTTTGTGTTTTTCATGTTGCCTGGTGGAATTGGCATGATTGTGAATGTGGCTGGAAGTCAACAGTGTAAATTGTCCACCATTCTGGTTCAGCAGTTTCACATCTGGAAAGTTTGGGTGTTCTAGCAACAGCAGTTAAAATGAGGCATTGTCAGAGAAGAGTTTTGTTAGCTCGTGTTTTACTGTTACTCTTGCTTGTGTTGTATTTTGTACTCCACACAAAAGAGTGGTATAGTATCTCCAGTTTTGAAACTGCAGTAATCAGTGCTGCCTCCCTGTTGGCTCATACAGAGCAGAGACAGTAGAGAGCATGGCACAGGTCACACAGCCAGAGAAACAGCACTATTGGCTTAAAAAATGCACTCTGTCTTTTGATCTATGTGGTATTTTGACAAAAGCATGCTACAGATATGTACTATTTTATTACAGACATAATTGAGGGGTGCTGTTTAGGCATAGTGTGGTAGCTCCTCAAAACATTAAGACCTCAGGGAACTCTTATAGCTTGAGGAAAAGGGTTATAATGTGTCCACTTTAATGTAACATGAAGTTATTTCAAGTACATTTTAACTGTACCTATCTCATTAGTTGTCCTCAGTGTAACTGGCAGCTGACGTTATTCACAGGAACAAGAAAAAACAGAGCAACCTTATCAAAGCAAGGACTTCCAGTTCTACAACCACTCTTTTAAACACCTTTAGAAACATATTAAGATCAAATTTCATTGTGCACAAACATACTTCCTACTCTAGCTCATCAATGGATATTAAATTACTCTATCTAAGTGCTGCCATTACATACATAGACAATCTGTGATCATTCAATTGTCTAATAATTGCTAATTTGTTGCTAATTTTCAGTAAATAAGCCGTGGAAGAAGTGCACAAGCTTAATGAGTCATGTGATTCAGGTTCTCGCTTGTCAGCCAACATAATGCCAGATTGAGCACACAATGGAGGCTTACTCCTGGCAGAGTAAAATTTCCAATGGTCAACCCATTGCCAAGGCTGGTACTTTTAAGAGGATGAGTGAAAGAAAAACTGACAGGATGCCTATTTATTTTTTTGCATTGCCATGACAGAATAACTCTGGAATCATTTTTTAGGTTTTAATCCCTCCTGTTCTCCCTGCAGCGACTGATAAGTGGGAGCTGAATGGTGGGAGTGTTTGGAGAAAGGAAGCCACTACACCACCACCTCTCCACCTCTGCACTCCTTTAGTCCTGCATCCCTCACTCAACTCACTGCCTGGAAAAACAAGTCTGTTTACTGCTTTATCGCAGAGAGAGAGGGAGCGAGAGAGAGAGAAAGAGAGAGAGAGAGAGTCAGATTCAAAGTGAGGGGATATGAGATGAGAGAAATAAACACAATCAGCTAGGAGCTGAAGACAGAAGCTGACAATATTTTAAAAGAGCAGGTGACCTGGCTATTGTCATGCCCTAATATATCACGGTTAATGTTGAATGAAAAACCACAGGTGTTTTCTCAAGTACGACTGGAATACAGGCTTCATCCTTGGTTTACCATCCTTTTCTGCATACAAACTACTGTATGAAAATGATTAGTTTGGGAACATTCTCATTTAAGGACGTACTGTCCTTCACTATTTGTTAAAATTATTACTGGCGCAATTATGGAAGTTGTTGTTCATCTTTAATGACAAAAAGCCTACTTTTATTAAGCAAATGCAAAAGAGTGCATTACAGGCTGTAGTGTGTATCTGATAATATCTAAAATGACCATATTATCAAGATATATCCAAGGACCACCTCTGACAGGGAATGACATATGTCTGATCCAAACCAAACATTTAGTTTGGGGGATTTTCAGTCAAAACATTTTCACTGGAAACTGATTCATTGGAAACCCATGAGGATTAAAAATCACTAAATGCTTCAAAGAAAAAAAGGTTTATTATACGAATGATTTTAAATGAGTGTTAAGAGTTTTAAAGACGTAATGTTATGAATATCACAGACTTCTTTCAAAGCAGGGACATTTTCTTAGCCTGTAAGCTATGGTCACACTTGCTTGCTATGGTGTGTTACCCATTAGACCGCTAAAACCTTGTGTATGGAGGTGTATTCACAATGCTTTGTGAATAGCCAATCAGAATGAAACAGACAAAATCCTTGTATTTGTGGCCAACTTCAAATGCAATAGATATCAGCCGTGTGTATGTGTGGGCAGAGCATCTGAAGCTGAGACTTGTTCATGCTCTTTGAAAACATGTTTCTGTTTTGGATGTAGTTTCTTCATTTTATTGATCTTAAAGTAGAAAAGATATTTTAAAGCCTTTGAGAAGAGTCATTAGACCCAGATTTTCAAGCTTCAAACTTTTTTACACAGGTGTTTTTATATATATATATATATATTTATATATATTTTCAATGTTTAGGCTTTAAAGGAGTTGGTTTGATGTAGCATCATTGCAGCATGGAATACCAATTCATCTCTTTCTCAAAAGATAAATAATAAAATAAAATCTACCTTTGTCAGTTTCACAAGAATTGGACCAATAATAACGGTCACAAGTGACATTTTTGAGTAACCATGGTAGCAAAAATATGCAGTATATTTAGTGGTGTTCTGAGACCACTAACAGCAACCATGAGCATGAGCAACCATGTTTTCATAGCTTAGGCCATGGGGGCATACTGGAGAAATATGAGCTCTGGTAGAAGCCCAAGGCACTATGAATAGTACCTTAGCAGGTGGCAGAACCATAGACATGTCAGTTAGGAAGACAACATTATAAAGGTAATAGAGACTAGGTGAAAGTTCTCATTAGTGTTTGACTTAGTGCAGTGAAAGTGTTCGATATCACATGGTGACAGCAGACTGGCAACAGAGTGCAGGTGAATGTAGTGCTGAGCATTTCTTAACACCAGTGACTTGAGTAGCTTCGCTGTCTGTCAAACACAGCTGCTTTTCCCACTGTCATCTCCTCCACTACTTCAGCATGAGATGAGATCAAGGCGAAGCTGACAGCTCTACAGCATCAATGAGGCACAGGGCCTGAGAGCAGATGGTTGCTCCTACATGAGTAGCTAAGTTCAGTGCTTTAGGTGTTTAGGCAATCAATTATTTGTTAATTATACAATAGTGCAAGGTGTTTTTCATTAGTGAAGACAACTGCATTAAATTAATCAAAATTGATTATCTCCAATCAGCAAAGAGATAACAGACAGTACACCACAGAATCCCCAGAGTCCAATTAACTCCTACAGTGCTAATTTAAATCCAGCTGGACACAAATTACCACTGTAAGAGTTAATTCAGTCCTGGGGTTTTCACTGGTTAGCTACACAAATAAAGCTTGTTATGATCTGAAACAAAAAGCAAATCCATGTTGATGCTTCAATCTCTTCAACCATGTGTACTCTATATTTAGACTTACAATTAAACATATTTAGCCGCAACTAAATATGTAAAGATATATAATGGAGGAAGTGAGGGATTTGAGCATCTGCAGAGATCCTGTAACATACCCCTCAGGGATACTGAGTATATAACTTATTGACTGTGTATTATTTACTAAAAACATCAACTGCAGGTTTCATTACAAGAGCTTAGTTAAACCTAAGATTTAGAGCAGCTTTGTTTGCAAAACAAAACAAAACAAAAAAAAGTACAATATTGTAAATGTAATAGCCAACTGCTTTATAATATCCCTTATAATTGTTATCATTGACATGATGCATAGCTTAATTTTCCTCTTATACCAGGAGAAAACTGTCCTCTATGCCTTCTTTTGGACTGTTTGAGAGATGCTGAGTTTTGGATGTCCAAGATGAACTAAACCAAGATGAACGTGAGGGGGACCTACACACAAGGAATTTAGTTTGTCAACAAGACAAAAGCACAAACAGAAAATAAACACAGTCAGGACACTATAAACCAACTACAGCGTACTAAACCAAAACAAAACATAACAGAAAACAACTGTAAACTAGTGGTGACATGTAGAAACACACAAGACCAGACAAAGGAACACCAACCAAGGGGGTATATATACACAAGAACATCTGAGACAGATAACGAGGGGGCAGGATTACAAAAGAGGCACAGGTTGAAACACTGATGACAAGGCAAGACTAACGGGGAGGCAAGGGGAGGAGACTGGAACAAAACAAAAACAGAGCAGGAACACATGAAACAAGGCACAAAACAAGACAAAGAAACAGATATTATTATCTTTGGAAATCCTAACTCAGCCTGAACTATAGCTAATGATTTAGGGCCTTTGTCAGCTTATGTAAAAAAAATCTTGGTTTTAGCCTTGACTTTGATCTTAATTTTGAAAAGTAAATTAACTCTGTCATGAGAGGTAGTTTCTATCAACTCTGGAGTACAGCAAAACTTAAAAGCTTCTTGTCTTTTACAGACCTGGAAAAGGTAATTCATGCTATTATCTCCTCTCATACTGATTATTACAACTCTTTGTACTTAGGAATCTGCCTGTCAAACTGGTCATGTTTTCAGCTGGTCCAAAATGCAGCTGCTAGACTCCTCAATGGTACTAAGAAAAGGGATAGAATTATCCCTTGTGTCACTGTGCTGGTTACCAGTGAAATGCAGAGTTGATTTTAAAGCGTACTGTTAGTTTTTAAAGGTATCCATGGCCTAGCTCTAACCAGTATTTCTGACCTACACCATTTTTATTCTACACTACGTGCGCTACGATCCCCCAACCGATTGCTCTTGTACATCCCTCGCTCTCAGTTGGGGTTTAAAGGGGTCCAGGCCTTTTTCTGTACCTGCCATAAGACTTTGGAACAGTCTTCCAATTTTTCCAATCCATGGTATCAATTCAATGTTCCGCTGTCTTATTTTCAGTGTTAGTTCTTTGTACTTATTTTCTATCCCTGCCTCTGTGTTTATCATATGTTCTTTCTTGTTTTCCCACTGTCTCTTGCTCAGAGTTAGTTTTGGTTAGTCTACTATATCAGTAGTTTTGTTATTTCCTTTGCCTATTGTTATTCTATCATGTGTTTCCAGCAGTCCTTTGTATGGCTCCTGTTTCATTTCTCTTGTTTAATGTTTCATACTATGAGATTTCTCTTTCTCTTGTTTAATGTTTCATACTATGAGATTTCTCTTTATTAAAGAACCATCTCTGCACTTCTGCATCCTCAGTGCTCATCTCTACGTATAACAGGCATGACACACTGGTACAAAGGGATCAGTCACAGCAGTGCTGCTGGAATTTATAAACACTGTGACCACTCACTGTCCAATCTATTAGAAACACCTTATACATGTAAATCCACATTTGTTAGTCATCCTCTCGTCCTTCATCAGTGGCCACAGTATGCAGAGCAACAGATGGACTTTAAGCCAAAATTGCAGAACCACAAAATCTACATGCATGCTAAGTAGAGTTGAAAAAATGACATTTTAATGTTATGACTGACCAGCCTACAGTAAATCCAAAATTGAAACATGCTGGTGATCCATCATTCAAAATAATCTTTTTGTCATAATAATTACTTTATTAATGATTTTCCTGGGTTTGTCTTTCATTGGCTTCGTACAGTCCATATATAATATGCTGCTTGTCACAATTCTTTAGCACAACACCTGACAACAGTGTCATTCGAGACCCAGGCAGTGATCCCAGCGAGACAAGCAAACTGAACTTTCAGCAATGTTCTGTGCTTCGAAAGTGTTAAAATTTTGCCCTCAGCTTTGATGCTTTTCCTTCCCTCTCCCATTAAGCTAGCATTGCCCTTGACACCATGAGCATGTGTTGTCATATGAACACAATTAATGTGGGGTTCCTCATGCAATAGACAGGAACTCTATTTGTCAGAAAAGTATAATTAAACTCAGGAAAATAAATGGATATTTCTGTGTTCCAGTGATCTGTAAAAGGAGCGACAAATGGGGTTTGTGAACCCTGCTAATTAAAATCAATGGTGTGAGATTTGGAGTTTAGGGAATGGAACAGATCCACAAAGCAGATGTCAGGATGCAGCAGGATGCTCTTTGGCCAAAGCAGATTTTTCTTTGGAAAATTAAAGATCAAGCCCCAGATCTAATTAATGATCTGCATAAATTCCCTTCAGTATGATTCAGGTCACATTTGGGCTTATTTGGTTTTTATAGAGTTGTAAAAACTTTTTTTTTTCTTTTTGAAGTGTTGGGGATGGGAGGTGGTATCTCCATCCCCATACAGCATGATCAGATTAGAATTGTGTGCAGGATTGATCTTGTTTTATTTTGAAGAACTTTGGTTAATGTCTGCCATTCGAATGAATCTGTCTGTTACATGGCTTCTGCACACAAGAAAAGACTGTAATTACAGAAGCGGTTAAGAGAAGAGAGGCACAGAGAGACCTGGGCATTACAGTGAAATATGAAATGAGGGAACAAAATTCTGCCCACGAAGCCCAGTCTAAATGGAAACTCTGTGTAGACTAAGTAGTATGAGTAGTATAGCCTGTGGAGCCACTGTTTGACTCTGAGATTTCCTACATTTCCTCTTAATAGAATGTGCCCATTCATTGCACCAGTGAAATGGAACTTAATGACATATCCATGTTCAACTTATTGCTATTTAATATTTTCAGTTCCCTAATGGCTTAGCATAGTGGCATAGGAGTGTGGTTTTTCAACTATACTGAAGCATATATATATATATATATATATATATATATATATATATATATATATATATATGTATGTGTGTGTGTGTGTGTCATAAAACAATATTTTAGGGGTTTATGGGGTTTTACGGGTATATGGCATCTACTTTATTACATTTTGGTGGAGGTACACTACTGGAAACACAATAAACCACACACACACACACACACACAAAACTCTTTGTTAATGAAAACATACTATTGATATCAATACTTCAAGTCAGTGGTTTTGAGATTTATCAGTAGCTTGAAATACACTCAAGTTTCCATCTAAAATCTTGCTTCTCTGGCACTCCTGAAGGAATTTTAAAACTTCTATTAAAAAAACAATTATTTGTCTCGTATTTATTGGTCTTTTTTTGACTGCCAGATAAGTGTAATTAGGTTCCACCTACAGTTAATGATTAAATAAGATTTATGTAAACATGACTGAGCATAGAAATGAAGATTCTTTTTTGTATGAATGTGGACAGCCTAATTATCAACAGCTTGATTATGTCTTTTAACATATTCGTGCATCCACAAAAAGCATATACTTTTCATGCATTGAGGAAATTTAGAATCTGTTGTAAATGACCAAAAAACAAAGCTAAATTAACCAAAAAGTAGCTATATTAGTGTGAGTAAAGCAGGTGGAAAGAGGAGGCCAAAGTTGAGCAGCTTCATCTGTTTGCATTATAATACTAATTATAACAAAATTAATCTTTAGCCTTTTCCAAAATTTGGCTTCAATTAAATATAATCGATTAACTATTTAACTGATTAACTAATGCTTTTATATTTAAATAACCAATAATCAACTCCTGTCTTCTGCATAGTTCAGGAAGGGTAGTAAGAGGAAATTTATATTTTTATATATGCTCTAATTGACTGGATATTCAATAGTATTAACAATTATCCCAAGGAATGTTGTGGCTATATTAAATTGTTTTTTCATTTGAAATCATTTGATGGAAAGATCGTCATTGTCATGTTTATGTAAATTTAAATGGTTTTGTACTGTATTTAAATACCTTAAACTTGATAAGTTTGAGTGGAGAAGCAGCAAACAGTCATTCCAGCATCCCCTGAATATCCTCATCAACTCTCTTAATTTCCTTATTGTACCACTGAGTAGTCTTTGAGGTTTAATAATTCAAAAACAACATATAATTCACAGTTGTGATATTTTTTTCACACATTTTGTCTTGCTGTATTTTGTGTGTCCCCTTATTTTTCTTAGCCTACTCCTACTTCTACACCTGTGAGAGGTGTCCCCTATGATCTTCTGATTTTTAACTTCTGGTTTTCTGGTTTTAGTTTGTAATTAATTTTGTTATTACTGTCAGGAATGCTGAGTCGGACTGACAGAGGCGGACGCACACGCTAATAACACAGACGTTTATTTAAACAGAATAACAAAACAAACACAAATGGACTTGAGGGCAAACACGAAGCGAGGAACAGATGAGGCAGACTAGAACAGGAAACGTGACAGCTGAGAAACGAAACAATACGAGGAACTGGAACGAGAAACAACATGACTAGGAATTAGAACGAGAACATGACTAGGAATGGTAACAAAACGAATGACCGATACGAGGAAATGACACAAGGGAACTTAAATACATGATGCAGACGAGACACACCTGAAACAGATAACGAGAAGTACGGACAAGGAAGAGGGACAAGGGCGGAGACATGGACAATAACAGACAGAGCCATGTGCTGAGAGAGCACATGGCGAGGAAAACAGACCTGACAAGATGAGGGCGTGACAATTACATTTCATGTTTATTTAAATGTTACATTTATATAGCTGGGTGGCAGGTAGTGTCGCAGTCACACAGCTCCAGGGACCTGGAGATTGTGAGTTCGATTCCCGCTCCGGGTGACTGTCTGTGAGGAGTTTGGTGTGTTCTCCCTGTGTCCGCGTGGGTTTCCTCCGGGTGCTCTGGTTTCCTCCCACAGTCCACAAACAAAAGTTGGTAGGTGGATTAGCGACTCAAAAAGTGTCTGTAGGTGTGAGTGTGTGAGTGAATGTGTGTGTGTCTGTATTGCCCTGTGAAGGACTGGCGCCCCCTCCAGGGTGTATTCCTGAATTGGGCCCAATGATTCCAGGTAGGCTCTGGACCCACCGCGACCCTGAACTGGATAAGCGGTTACAGATAATGAATGAATGAATGAATTTATATAGCTCCTTTCAAGTAACCCAAGGATGCTTTACAATCAACACTCAACATTCAATCCACACACACATACACACACTGGCAAGAAGCGGCAGCTTGCTCTCAACCAAGAACGACCGTCCACCTGGAGGACACTTGCAGTGATTTATATTAAGTTAATTTACCAGGTTTCCAGGTTATGTTCAGTGAGTTTGCAAGCATTATATTACTTTAAAAAAATCTCCATTACTCCTTATATGGTGTTTCTTTGAGTGTTAATTAGGGAGTATATATTCACATCTTAAATAGTTCTTTAAAGATGATTTTAAAAAGCTTCTTTTATCATCACTCCAAAGATCCTTTTTAGCAGCATTATTATGTAGGCATGGCTTTAATAGATATTTACTGGTGTTAAGTGGAACCTAAAAGCATTCTCTGGAGCAGTGCCATTGAAGAATGAGTTCTGGTTCCCAAAAGAACCTTTTAGTGGATAGTTTAGTTGTAGTGGGGGCTCCAGTGGTTCATCTGGTTCATCCACTCTAGCTAAACCGTTGCAGACAGCAATATTAGAACACAGCCCATGGCATGTTTAATTTAACAAATGAGAATACACAGTGATTATTCATTCGTTAGTGGTGCTGTTAGTGGCTCTCACGGGGGTTGGTGAGGGCACTGCCAGCAGTAGATGCTAGATGAAAAAGCATCACTATTTTCTCACCTCTGCCGTACCTCTTTGGCGCCTCCACGCAAAGCACTTCATTATGCTGCTTCAGACAGTCTCCAAATGGAGCGCTGGACGCCTGCTTGGAAGCCATGCATACATTACCCCTGCTTTTTCAGCAGAAGAGACCTGAGAGTGCGTCAATTGCCAACTATAATTTTTAATGACGCCTACTAAAGAAGTTTTGTGAACTTAGGCCAGCTTTTGCTTTGGAAAAGGCCTTTTCTTAAGTGCTGTATGTGAGTATTATTTTCTCTAGTGTACATGTACACAATTAGTATACTAAGATGTCATTAAAACAACAGTGAAATGCTGATTTGTTTGAAAGTGCATACTGTAACACTGAAAAGGCCACTTTGTATTAAATAAACAGAGGTTTGCTTGTGGCCTGTTGTAGAAGAATACACACACATTTCAACACACTTCAGTTGAAGCCTGGTAGCGCCACTGACATTTTTAATGTTTGCAGTTTTCCCCCCATCTGATCCCTAGCTCATTAAAAACGACAAACTCAGTAAGAGAGTTTAGAAGATAAAGGCCAAATTTCCACTGCTCTCAAAGCCATCTTGTTCTTTTGACCTTCGAAATATATACATCAGTTTTCAGCAGAAAAACGTTTCGGTCTCTGTAGCTACAGCTGTGGATCTTTGCTGATGTTGAGAGTTGCTGTAATGCAGTTTTTAAGGCTGCCTTTTGTTTCATTGCTGTAGAGACGAACGGTTTATAGCTTTGTTATTGGTTTAATCAAGAGTTGAAAAGGCTTTAATTAACACCAAGGCTGTGCTTATGGCTTTCAGTGTGTGAGCGGTGAATGTAGCTCGAGGACAGTGGTAAGATAGCAATGTCGTACATCGGAGTCATCAAAAACAGTGTGCCACGGCACTCCAGAAAGGCCATTAAGCTGTTCAGTCTGGACAAAGACAGAGAAGGCCATCATGTTCAAGTAAAAGACCTCCATTGATTCTGTTTAGTTTTCTTTTTTTGCTACTGCTTTTGTCCAGTCCTTTGCAGTTTTTATCCATCTTTGTTTGTTCTTTCTGCAACAAGAATTTTATGCACTTTCAGCAAATGGGCTGGTTATATTTAGTAGCAGCACAAGGATCGCTGTATAGGATGAACTTGAAATTAGTAGGTTTGTAGGTGGAACAAACTTTAAAGCTTATGGCTGTAACGAAATAATTTCTTATTATATCTAAATTATTATACCATACCATAACATAACTATGAACTGTCAGACCATGAAATACAAGCGACACAATCCACAAAACCTTTAGTACATCATATGTTTTATAGATGCAGTCAATCTATTGCTCTGCATAAATTGTTAGGTGTTGTGATGGTATGAGTGGATTAGACACAGCAGTGCTGCTCGAGTTTGAACAAGGAGGTGGTCCTGATGTTATGGCTCATTCACTGCTATGAATTGCTGTACAAGGGAGTGCTGTCCAGTGCTTTGCATCAAAAAGCAAATGTGTCCTTGTGTTTGTGACATCATAAACCCATTTCAGATTGGATTAGTTTGTCTGGGGCGATGCTTGAAATAAACAATTTTGTGTTAAAACGAAAATATAGAAGGCAAACAATTTTCCTAGTTCCCAAATTATAGTGCATTTATACCTGTCCATTAGCAAGGTTCCTGTCCTTGAAGTATATTGGCTGTTCAGTAAATAATTTCTGGGATTATCTATAGAAATGCATGCTGAGGCTAAATACAGTGTGCAGAAATTTTATCCAATACGAGGTGAAGTCTGCCTCTTAAAATGCAAAGATTTTCAACAGGACAGGACAAAAATGATCAGATGATAACAGAGTTCAGTGAAAAACAGTAGGTAATTCAGCCTGAAATTTTCTCTGAGGATGTCTTTGAAAAACACAGACATGGTTGCTTCGAATGGAAATAAAATTACAGAGGACCCCCATAAAAGAACAGATTATCCCAGGACCCATGGAAATGTAATCCTGTATGGACAGGGCTTTTGAAATATTAACTCAAATGTTTCAATACTAAATAACATATTTATAAATTAATACCAAAGTATTTATGGACAACCTGTGTCAGCCTTTGCAAGGTAAAATTATATAGATGCCAATGGTTTGACATAAGGACTTATTCAAATGTTTAATTATTGGGAATGATGCATCATAAGAGTGTTATAATTTAACACCCAGTGTAAGGCCTCTCCTGTCAATATAATGTAAATTACTACATGGAAGTATAGGTTTATTCACATCATTCTGTCATCTATGAATTCTGAATAAATCATAAATAAGTTGATCACTGGCACGGTGGCGCAGTGGGTAATGTTGAAGTCACACAGCTCCAGGGACCTGGAGGTTGTGAGTTCAAGTCCCGCTCCGGGTGGCTGTCTGTGAGGAGTTTGGTGTGTTCTCTACGTGTCTGTGTAGGTTCATCCCACGGTCTAAAGACACACGTTAGTAGGTGGATTGGTGCCTCAACTTGTCCATAAGTGTAAGTGAATGTGTGAGTGTGTGTTGCTCTGTAAAGGACTGGTGCCCCCTCCAGGGTGTATTCCTGCCTTGCGCCCAGTGATTCCAGGTAGGCTCTGGACCCACCGCGACCCTGAACTGGATAAGCGGTTACAGATAATGAATGAATGAATGAATGAAAGTTGATCACTGCTTATATTATGTATTAATGTTTATGTTATGAATAAGGCAGCCTTCAAATCCACTGAGTGGAATGTGATTTCTATAAGCAGTATCTTACACATTAGCTTTTGTGCTGCAGATACAGTTCACCTGTAAACGAATTTGAATACAGTATAATATTGTTTTCCCTTCTCTGTTTTAGCATTAGATCTTTACAAATGAAAGCTTTGTGTTGATAAAGCTTGTACTTTGCTTGAGTTACTTTGCTCCAAAATGTTAAAACATCATAAAGCCAAAGATAGCAAAGAAACAATAGCAAAGAAAGCTCTGACAAAATATGTCATCATTTGTATTTTAACACATCAAGTGAAAATAGACTCAGATAGCTGGTGGATTACAAAGATTCATGTGTTTTCTTTTAAATTACAGCAGCCTCCTGACCGCTGCTGCCAAAACTCGATATGCCCCATTTTTACATGCTGCATGTTGTGAGCTAAATCTACAAAAACTTCAGGAACTGTTTTTTTTTCCCCTGTATTTTTCTGAACACAATTCTCCCCCTCCCCAACTTCACTTTTGTTACAGCGTTCCTCAGAGGCTTGCTCTACTAACAATTCAGCTTTTCCATCTCCCGGCAGTGTCTGGCTCCATGTGAACAGCCAAACAGTTCTGAGATGCTTTCCTATTTCTGAGAGTGGTGAGAATGCTGTTAAATGGCCATTATCACGCTTAGTGTCCTTTGTAATTGGCTCTAATTGTCATTGCCCATGCTGAAGAGCCGGGCCTCCGCTCACAGTTTGTTTGGCAGCATGGCTCCCCCTGAGGCAGGAGAAGGAGAACCATCCAAACAAGCATCTCCAGCTACTCTTCTCTGTTTCCCTCTCTCCTCCTCTCTGCCACTCATTTTTTGCCCTAGTCCTTGTCATTAGCATTGTGCTTCTGCCTCTGAGGTCACCTTAAGGACACAGGAGAGAGAGATAGAGAGAGGAGAGTGGAGGGGCAAGAGAGGGAAGGAAGAAGAGAGAGTGAGGCCAGGAAAGGGGAGGAAAGACAGTGAGTGAGGGAGTGAAAGAATCCTGCAGGAGAAAGGACCCGTGTTCATTATCACATGCCTGACAGACAAGCCAGGCCCATTTTACATTCATTATTCCAGGCTGCCAGTGATGCCATCATTACAAAGACAAGCTGTAGAATAGGATGGGCTTTATCATGATGGAAAGGCACAACATGGCCATTGTAATGCACCATGCTGGGCTCCTGAACAAATGTGATGCTTGCGCACGAGGGTACTGTCTGCTGTTGTATCATTTACATGCCCTCTGTTTGTTTCAGCTGAGCACATGGGCATGGAAGATGTTGTACATAAGTCAATAAGCAGATGGATCTTAATTGCCTCATTCCAGAGTAAATCATTTAACATAATATGCGTGCATATGTGTTTGAATTTAGGGAGATAAAGGGCCCATATATATGTCCTGTGTTCTATTTTACTTTGTAAAACAGTTTCTAAAACCTGATTGGTTTAGCTGTGTTCAATCTCATTGTAAAATACACAATATACGCACATCTATGACCACCTCATCAAGGATGAGTTAATGATACTAAGCCAGCTTCTTGAGCTAAAGGCTAAAAACACAGCCCCAGGCGAGCACTTCTGCAACTTCTCCTTTAGAACAAGTGTCCTTTCAGAAACTGGAAAAAAATGTGTTTCTACTCAAGTAAAAGATCTTGAATACACATGAGCATATTTTATTTCATGGAGTGACTGCACCACATCACTTCACACTCATGCTTCCCAGCATCAGTACAAATTGTTAATGGACTACATTGTGTGGTGGAGTAGTAGTTTGTGAATGTTTTTTTTTTGTGAATAAATATATTTATGGATTTACTATTGGTGTATTCTATTATATTTATTATGTCTGCCATTTTATAAAAGCAGTATTAGAATTACTTTATTGGCCACTTTACACACAGAGGAATTTGTTCTTCATGTTTAACCCAATCCGTGCAGTGAAACACACATTTACACACACTATTGAACACTAGGGGGCAGTGAGTACACATGCCTGAAGCGGTGGACAGCAGTGGGCAGCCCTAGTCCTGTCCATGGTGCCTGGGGAGCAGTTGGGGGTTCTGTGCCTTGCTCAAGGGCACTTCAGTCAGGTCCTGCCTGTTCTGGGGATTGAATCGGCAACCTTCCAGTTACAAGCCCAGTTTCCTTACCACCAGGCCACGACGGTCAAAGAGTGCCTCAGTCAAAGAGTGTGTTACTACGATTTTATCTTGGGGAATGGTCTTTTTGGTCCAATGTATAAAGCGGTGTTCCTAAAGCTTCCTTCCTCATCATTAACACACTCTCTTGAGTGACATTTTGCTTTTATAAATCTGCAATTTTATCATGGGGAAGAAAGTAAATAAGAAAACACACCATTCCACGTGATAAAATCACAGTAAAGTACTGCATTTTGTTGCTTATTGCTTTATTATTTTACCAAATATTTACTAATAATATCCATTTTTGGTTTGTTTACCAAAATACTTATAACCAAATTTACATCCATCTTCTGATGTCTCTTTTATATGAAACATATTCTGACTTTGTACAATTAAATGATCAGCCCAACTTATCATATAGGTCCACTTTGTAGTCCTACAATTACAGACTGTAATCTGTCTGTTGCTCTGCATACTTTGCTAACTCTCTTTCACCCTGTTCTTCAAATTCCAGGACCACCACAAAGCAGGTATTGTGTAAGTGATGGGTCATTCCCAACACTACAATGACTCTGACATGGTGGTGTGTTACTGCATTGCCTGTTAGTTAATCTGAATCAGACACAGCATTGCTGCTGGAATTTTTAAACCCCTCAGTCTCACTGCTGGACCGAGAATAGTCCACCAACAAAAATATCCTTACAACAGAATACTGTGTCCACAGATGAAGGGCTAGAGGAAGACACAAACTATGCAGCAATAGATAAACTACTGTCTCTGATTCTACATCTAAAATGTGGACCAAGGACATAGGTTCACTAGCACAACACACTAACACACCACCAGCACATCAGTGTTGGACCCCTAACAAAGAATGCAGAACAACACTCTGTAATTGTAGAACTACAGAGTAAAAATGGATAATGATTAGAGAAAAAAGGATATTTTAATGTTGGGGCTGATTGGTGTATGCCCAAGTTTTTTTCAAGTATCATAAATGAAGCTTTTAATATGTTAAGCTATGATCAGCCAGGGACACCAGACTGTTCCTAGTTTTGACATAGAATGACATTTCTTTTGTTATCCTAGCAAAAGAAGGTTACACAAAGCATATAATATTCCGTGTAAATTTTATTTTATTATTTACTATTCCAGTGTAGCAGTAACTATTAAACTGACCATGTCACATCTGCAACAACAAACAGCGTGTATTTTATATAATTTGCTGTCAAACAAGTGTTGCCAAATGCTGTTGTCCTCCGCTCTTGCTTTAATTCTTGATGGATGGACTTATCCAGTTTAGTGATTAACATTGGGTTCTGCAAATCAGCCCAGCAAATAGCAATTGTTGAAACCAGAGAAAGGAAAGGAAATCTATAGAAATTAACTGAGCAGAGTTGAACTGACTTCCCAATTAGGCAGTATTTGAATACTCATGAAAACAAAAGAGGCAGAAGTTGTTTTGGAGAAAGCCCCATCTGCTCAATGCAACTGCTACAACAAACAGTTTTTACAAAATTAATTGGTAAACATTAGTTACACAGAACTTTTTCTCTCTGTTACTCACTCTTGTAGATCTGTGCCGTCTAACATCATTGATTGTGTTTTGTCCTCTCCTGCGGAAGGAAGACACAGATAAGCTGTAAACTTTTATTCCTTCAGAGTCATCATTACAGACTCAATTAGCCTGCACGACTATTTGAGTAGCCCTAGTCACCTCCCTTGACTTTTTGATGGTCTTTCTTCTTCTGTTTATCTTCAGAATCCTCATCATTCCTTTCTCATCCACTTCTATATTGCCTCTCCTTGTCTTTGCATTTGGACTTGTGAACCTTCTGTTTACTTACTTTCTGCTATGGGCACAAATAAATGAGCTGTGGAATGAAAATTATGCACCTGTAAGAAGTTAGTGGTCGCTTCCACATCCCCAGTGACCCTGCCACTTTTCTAACTCATGAACACCACGACTGAAATCATTTTTCATTGTCTTGACTACACTTAGAATATTTACACTCTGTTTATTAATGGTTATAAATCATGCTGTAAACACATTAAACATCATTAATAATTATTTATAACACATAGAGAGAAAGGGTAACAGTGACCTATTATTTGCCAAATCGTGAACTCACATCCATTTGCTGTCCTTTGACTTCTCCATCAGTCAACATTAAGCCTTTCAGCTTCAGCCCATATTTGTTAAGTTTAACCAAGTTTAATCAGTTAACAACAAATAGAATGTGTTTTTACACATTTATGATAATGCGGCGTACCTTAACATGTGAAATGACTAAATTTACATTCTCTGGTCTGAGTTTATTCTTTACCTTAACATTTTCAATACATTTTCTGACACTTGTGGTATGTAAACTGTCAAATTAGTTTTTCTATTTGCATAATTAATCATCATAACATACTAAAATGTGCTAATTGTTGCATTGTTTGTGAATAATGAGATAAACATTAGACAAAAAGAGGTCATTGTTACTCTCTATGCCTCTGTTTTAAAAATGATTATTAATGACCTTGAAGGTGTTTGCAACCCAAGTAATATCCATCAAACAAACAGATTTTAAACTATATATAAATCTTTATAAGTGTAGTCTTATTTGTAAGTAGTACAATTTAGTTTTTCTATTTGCATAATTAATCATCATAACATACTAAAACTTGCTGATTGTTGCATGGTTTGTGAATAATGAGATCAACATTATTTGCCTCATAATTAGCTTGGATTTGTTGATTAATTAAGATTTACATATTACGCATTATGCTTTATATGTTTATATTTTTTATGGCGGTCTTTTTTTGGAGTACTGTTCAAATTCTTATCTGCTTTTATCCTTAGATTCTCAGGGCTAGCAGGCCAAAGTCAGTGATTATGGCTGCACCATCCAAAACAGGATGGGCTTTATCATGGGTTTTTAAATATCCAGAAGCTCATTGTTCATGTGAAAGAGCAACAAGTCACACTGCGCCTGTTTGCACCTTTTATTTTCCATGATGAGATCACATCAGATTTTACTTCACCACATGTAAAGCCAGCTGTTAACACCCCAGGAAATAATGTGATCAGGCTATCATCATTTTTTAAATCTTGTCCACCAACACAAGGCATTTTTTTTAAATGTAGCTTTCTCTATGCATTTTGGCTTTTCCACACAGAAATTGAGTCAATAGTCATCACTTTATACTAATCTATGATTTATCTAGGCAGGGAATTGATCACTGGCCATAATTTCCTAAAGATCAATGCTTTGCCCAGGGAATTACTTGATGTGAGATGCAGTCAGAGAGGAAAAAAATCTGCAAAGTAATCAGTAGGTATTTTACTGATGTATTAAAAAAGATCTAGATTAGTTTCACAGTAATTTCAGACACACAGCAGAATGAGTAATATATGCTACCTCAACATTCCCACAGAACCACTGCACTGTGTTTGGGGTAATTAACCTAATATTTCAAAACTAGCAACAACTACAATTATTGGATAAATCTGTAGTAACAAGTAGAGAACTGACATTTGGTTTATTAGAAAATAAAACGTATTACCACATTATTACAAATATATAAAATAAAGTGAATCTGAAAAGCTAAGAATTCAAATGAAACAATCTCACAATTTTACTTATTAAATACTCACATGTTCACATTTTTGGGGTTTTTATTTGACATATAGAGGTCTGTCTGCTTCAGTTATGCCTTGTTTGGTTTAAAACAGCTCTGTGGCTGGAAAGAAATTACAGGCCAATTCTTAATGTAGAGGAGGAAGTAGCAGTAGCTGTGAGTCTTAGGAGAGCAGAGGCCTCAGGCTTTATACAGTAGGTGCTGTATAATTTACCTGTGCCCAAGAGGACGGAGGATTTACAGTGGAGGGTAATCCTCCTAATCCACTGGGCTTTAGCAACAAACAAGCATGTAGCTTACTGTTTTCTCTTTTACACCCAAGACTTTTGAACATTTGTTTTTCTCAGCACTCACGTTTTGGGGTTTGGCAGAAACAGTGTTTAAAACAGTCTTGCAATTGTCTGTTGAATTTTGCCTTTGGCCGAGCTAAATTGGCAATTTGGCTTACCAGGCGAAGTAAGATAAGGACAGAGTGTCATACTGGCATTGCTGCTCTGAGAAAGAATACTGTGTTGTATTTTACAGCATGCATTTAGCATCTTACCCCTATTTTTAATGTGTTTTCAGTCTTAAATTCATCAAGTCCATGGCACTTCCATGGCACTTGCTCTAAAGATTCTACTGCATTCAGCCATAGAAGCATTATCAAGGTCAGGTACCAATCCCACTACAATGCATCTCTAATGTATTGGCTGGAGTTGCTTCACTCAACAGGTCAGTGCCTTGGAGAATTTATAACACTCTAGCAAATGCTTGGCATTGTGCACAGTGACTAAAGTCTCATGTGCAGCTGCTCTAGAGCATCCCGTTCTATTAGTAATGCTTTTTATAGAGATTATATTAACTGTGTGTAGTTCATCTACTGTTTCATCAATGGGTATATATCGGTACACCAGTCTTGTGCATATTTTCAGCATAAATATCTAGGAGTTACTTATTAATATTGGTTCTGAAAGTTCCTTAACTTGGATATAATTGGCCCCACAGGACCACCACATACAAATGATTACAGCAGAAAAGTTCTGGTGTTGGTGGCGGCCTGTTGATCAGATACAGCAGTGCTGCTGGAGATTTTAAACACTTTAGTGTAACCACTGGGATTAGAAAGGTCCACCAACCTAAAATATTTAAGCCAATAGGGTCTTGTGGCCGGTGACCTGTGACCACTGATGGACTTTAGAAACATAAAGTTCAGCAATACTTTAGTGGAGCTAATAAGCTGGGCACTGACTGTAGAAACAATTCTTTTTAATGTTATGACTGATCACTGTATGTTGCCACAGTATGGAAAAACTGTGAGTACACATTTCTACACTAATACGACCGCAACTGTGGTCAGATCAAAGTCAGATCAAAAAATATTTTTTACTATAGGTCTTCTTTTTTGTCATTAAAATAGTTGTAAATCTGTTTATTACTGAACATTAGATTGATATGGAAATATTTCGGAACCTCAGGCTAAATTATATTTATCAGATAAGTTTACTTTTTATAAGACAAAAAGTAAACACAATGTCTTCAATAAGTTACTAAAAATATATTACTGCAGAGTTACTTGGTATTTCTTGAACATATGTGAAACATCATTGAAAGTCTGTGGATAGATCTCTTGCTGTGCCCACAAATATCAACTATTAGTGTTGTATAAAAGGGGAAGGTGAGCAAAAATTCTGTGCTGTGATATTCACCAAAGGGGAGGTGACACATGAAATGGGCAGTGTAAAAGAAACAGGATTTAATATTAATTGCACAGCAATTAAATAGAGTACATTATACATACATTGGGCACAGAGGGCAACCACCTTGGTGCCCAGGGATCATTTGGGGGTTAGGTGTTCTGCTCATGGCCACTTCAGCTATGATGAGGGAGGAGAAAGTATTGTTCCTTCACTCTTCCAAGATTCTTCCAAGATTGCAGGGCCTAATCTGTGCCACATTTGGCACTTACAGCTCTGATACACCACTTGCAAACACTGTGTGGGCCAACTGTCATGAGTCAGACTTGAATTGGATTACGGCACATTTTGTGTGGGCCAGAAAAGGGCCAAAAGTCACAGGACACCCTTTTATTTCTTTTAAATGTTCTACATGACCACCTTCCCATTGAAAATATTTGTCCTTGATGGCAGCCATGTTCCAAAAACTGTGGTTCTCAAATTGTGAGTATGCAAAGTTATTGGTACGCCAGGTGACCTCATAAAAATTACTGATACAGTACAATATCTGTATCATCTGGAAACACAGGTCACGTGACAGGCGTGTGGCACTAGGAAAGACCAGATGAACACTTTGCAAAATAAAGAGCATTTGACAAGTAAAAACAAAAGACATCATGACACCGCACTGAAGCGAGACAAAACACATCATGACACCGCACTGAAACAAGACAAAACACATCATGACATTGGCCTATAAATTGGTCAACAGCGCACCTGATATCGGGCCCATATAAGGTGGAACCTGTGGCTGAGTTGAGGCAGCCAGACTCACATTGAGTCAACACCCTCATTTAAGCCCAAATGTGGGTCATAAGAGAAGTGCAGATGTGACATTTTGGCAAACAGTGCTGCAGTATCAGCACACTACACACCCCCTGCTTTACTGATACAGCTGCTTGTTATTGCCTTTGTATTCTGTTGAGCATGTACTGTACTGATTGCACCTGCCCTTTTCTTACAGATGTACTGAATACCATTTATTCATAGCTCATGATGTTTTTTTTTACACCAAACTATATTTACACAACCTAAGCTTAATTATGAAAATAATTAAACATGATGAAATTTACGCATGAACATTTTTCAGTTTCAGATTTTCAGGTATTAATTAATATTTAAATTAAATAGTAATTTTTATGAGGTGTCCTGGTGTACCAATAACTTGCTACTTTGCGTACACACAATTAGGGAACCACTGTCCAGAACATGGCTGCCATCAAGGGCAAATATTTTCAATGGGAAGGTATTCATGTAGCATATTAAAAAGAAATAAAAGGGTGTCCTGTGACTTTTGACCCTTTCTGTACTGTACAAAAATGTCCATAACTCAGAGTGGGAGTAAACGAATGAAATGTTAACATGGTAACATCTCTGTATGATGTCTTTCAATAAGTCCAGTATTCTCCATTCACAAGTGCACAACTCAATTTAGTTAACTTTTCCAATGACTCAACATGTCAAAAGAGCCCAGACCTGTTTCACTGAATGTGTTTGGGATTACTTGAAATGTGGGGAAGGAACCCTGCAGATTTCTTTGGACAACAGTAAGCCAATCTTCAGCCTTTTCTATATTCTATTTTGAACGAATTATGGTATGATGGACGGCATGGTGGTGCTTCTGCTTGTTTCAACTGCCACGGGTCTGGGGTTTAATCCCTGCCTCCGGTCACTGTCTCTGAGGAGCTTGGTGAGTTCTCTCCATTGTTGCATGAGTTTCCTCTCAGTGCTCCTGTTTCCTTTTACAATTCAAAAACACATGTCCAAGTAAAATTCAACAAATCAGACTCTGAATTCCTTACCCACTGCCACAAGCCTTTTGATCTTGGCCTGTTGAACAATGCTATACACATGCAGAAAACTACTTATTTATTTCCAGTATCACATTATAATTGTGCAGCTTTTTATTGTGCATTCATTTTCAAAGGCAAACTGTAAATAACAAACAAATAAACAAACAAATATCCCTTTAACAGATTATTTAAAGGTAAGAATTTTGACACCTGATACTGAGGGGTGACCTAAACACTGTTTAAAGGAATCTGTTCTTTCTGCCTGATTCAGATCATGACTGGTCTTTTTATAAGCAAATTTGAATTAACCCTTTTTTTCCAGTATCAGGAAATCCAGGGAAGACTAGGCTATAACAGATCACCACCACACTTCAGAAAACGTGCCTGCATGGAACAGCTTCTTAAGTCCAGTGAGTTTCACCCCACCTGAAATGACCTCTGTTTAATGTCAGGATCAGCATAATATACAGAAACTGCTACACAGAGCCCAATGGCAACAATATCCGTAACTTGAGGGCAGTTTTTCAGGAACAGCTTGCGAATTAACTACAGCAATACTGATGTGCAGAGAGGCTGAAGGACACAGAGAAGTTTACGAGTCACATTATGCAAGTCTGAGACAAGCCTGGAGTCTCAGAGTTGTGAATATCAATGAAGTCAAAAAACCTGAGCTGTAAACTTTAGTTAAGTCTCTGATTGTTATTAGCAGTTAAGCTAAACCTGTTACGATATATAAACAGAATTTCCTATAAGACACAGCCTTGCATTATAACCTCTGTTATAGCCTATTCTTTGGAATGGCCCTGGCTTTAATGATTACAACACATACATCTATGCTTGTCCATGGACAATAAAGCAGTGCTTTTGTTGTCCACACATACACACACACACACACACACACACACAAAAGAGTATGTCTTTTACAGAGAAAATCTAAGGAGCCAGCTCTGTGAAGGCACTGTTATGACACTACATAAAAAATATCTGTAGACACCTGGGTGTCCAACTTTTTTTTTTTTTTTTAATCGTGTGTATGAATAGGGAGTGCAGTAACTCCCTTTACTGCAGTAACAGCTGCTACTTTTGAAGCCTTTACACTACTTGTATGAACATAGTTTGGAAAAGGTGATAGCCACAGGAGCCTCTGTGAGGGCTAATGATGAACGACCAGTTCTGGGTCATTGACACCACTCCAACTCATCCCAAAGTTACTGCATGGTGCTCTGTCATACCACAGAACACAGTTCCACTGCTCCACTGCCCAGTGCTGAGAGAACTATATACCTAGCCCACAGATTACTTTGGATTAACAGTATGGATATAAATGAACACATATAAGCGTGCTCTTGAGACTTTCAAAATATAATTGTTGTGAAAAACATTTTTTAACATGAACATATGAACACAGCTGGAAATGCAGCTGTTTGCAAATAAGTGTTTACCAGCTTTTATCACTCTTGTTTAAAGCATTAGGCAGCTTGTAGTAAATGGAAGTGTTTGAAGTGAATTAGCTGAATACGAAGTTGCTTTCAGGCCTGTCCTCATTTCATTCTTTAAAAATGGATTTTGTGCTTGGTGAAGTCGTTTATTCAGGGCAGTACCTCCAGCCATCGTCAATGTGCTGAAGCACCGCTCCAAATGTGGAGTGCTGAAGACACTGTAGGGGAAAGAGAACGCCTCCTTTAATTATTCATACAACTGTGGTTCCCCATCAATAATTAACAATATTGTGTCATTATTCCATTTTCATGAAAATTATGAAAACTCCTGAAATATTGATACAGGAAAGAAATACATACATGATTTTTTTTCCAGAGGAAGGGCTATTTGTAACAAAATCTTGATTAAAAAGAAAAAAAAAATCTGAAAAATTTTGATCAGTGACTACAGCAAGATGTCAACGTTCTAACACTTTATATCATGGGATATTACAGGAATGTGGGTAACACTATTTAAACATGGCGCACAAGCTATAAATATTGCCCTTCCCTCATATTTACTTACAAGAGCAAAGAGATACTAGGCAAGCCTAGTTTTGCAGGACTGCCATTAGCCATATAGCCATTGTCACAAAGACGATCCTTTGTTTATGTGTGGTTTTTATGTGATTGTGTTGTACAGAAAATATAACACCGACATCAGTGTTTTTATTTTTATTTACCACCAAAGAACAAAGAAAACCAAGAAAGATTTGCTGATTTTAAGAATTACAATTACTCATTTATTGCATGTAACTGGTTAGAGTAAATCACGTGAAGTTTAATGTGGCTGTGTGCAGCTATATGGAGTTTTATAAACACACTAACCCTACACAATGTCTCCCCACCACAAAGACGCACACTCATGTAAAATAAGACAAATTCAGCAGTCCTCTCTCTCTGTGAGATATAATACGTGTGTAAATGTTGCCAAGTTCCAAGCGGTACTGTATGGAGCTATATTATGGCCAAAACTTTTGTTCACTTGAAAAAAAAAATCTGAAACTGAAAGTTAAAATCTTGAGATTGAACTTTGAAAAATACAACAATGTATTCAAAATTAAAATAAGTGTAGGATGATTTTTTTTTTCAGTTTAAATAGAATTTTGATTAAATTATTATAATTTTTTTGAATAAATAATTTATTTTCCATTTTCACTTTCCTATATATTTTGATATTTGAAGTCTTATATTTTTCAGTTGCAGATTTTATGTTTTCAGATTCAAATCTTAAATTTTCACTTTCAGATCCTTTTTTTTTTTAGTTTCGGATCCTTTTTTTTCAGTTTCAGACCTCTGACCATTTTCTCATGTGAGAAGCGGGACATCAGTGGAGAGGGGTGTGGTGTAACGACTTACAGCATAGCAATGAATGCAGAGGAGCTTCCTCAGTGTTGACAATGAGAACTATCACTGTTATATGCAATATTCAGTGTAAAACATTGACTTTGGTGGCAAAGTCCTTTATAGTGAGCTCTTATAGACAACATTTGGCACCTATCGCAGTAAAAGAGCTAATAACCCTGTCAGAGTGCGTAGTTACACAGCCACACAAGTTTCCCAGCACTTTATTGGCGATGGCATCTGCTCCATCAGAACAAAGCTGCAGCGAGCCGTTAACGAATCTGAATAAGCCCCTTATTCCCCAGGTTCATAGTATGATGTTCCGTTCCACCTTAAACTGTACTTTAATTAATATATATATATAATATATATATAGGAAAGTGAAAATTGGAAATAAATTATTAATACTACTACTACTATTAATAGTAATAGTAATAGTAATAATAAATTATTAATAATTTAATGAAATTTCTGAGCTGAAAAAAACTAAACTTATTTATTCATTCGTTCATCCATTATCTGTAACCGCTTATCCAGTTCAGGGTCACGGTGGGTCCAGAGCCTACCTGGAATCATTGGGCGCAAGGCGGGAATACACCCTGGAGGGGGCGCCAGTCCTTCACAGGGCAACACAGACACACACATTCACACTCACGGACACTTTTGAGCCGCCAGTCCACCTACCAACGTGTGTTTTTGGACTGTGGGAGGAAACCGGAGCACCCGGAGGAAACCCACGCGGACACGGGGAGAACACACCAACTCCTCACAGACAGTCACCCAGAGCGGGAATCAAACCCACAACCTCCAGGCCCCTGGAGCTGTGTGACTGCGACACTACCTGCTGCGCCACCGTGCCGCCCACTTAAACTTATTTATTCTAAACTTGTTTTTATTTTGAATACATTGCTTTATTTTTCAAAGTTCAATCTCAAGATTTGAACTTTGTTTCATGTTTTTTTTTTTTCAAATGAATAAAACTTTTGACCCTAATATAGCTCCATAGTCCTGCTAAGCTTGTGAACAGTGGAGAAACATAACTATTATATATATATATCCGAGCTAGCAAGGTGGGCCGATTCTGGCTCAGGCTCGGCACTGTCGGCTGGCTGCCGTCTCGGCGTGAATGCGGCACGCCGCCTCTGGCCCAATTCTGGCTGCACGTTGGCACTGTCGGCTAGATGAGGCTCGGCGTGAATGCGGCACCCTGCATGTGGCCCAGTTCCGGCTGCACGTTGGCACTCTCGGCTGGCGAGGCTACACTGCACTACACTACACTGATCAGATCATTTTATTAAATACTGCGTATTAATCGTATGTGGCCCGCGTTTAAAAATAAAAGAAAATACTGGTAACTGTCTGGAAAACGATGTAATAAATGTTAAATAAATAGAATCATTATTTTAACTTGTTAAATGCCCTACAGTTATAGCTCTGTATTGTAATATTTTAGAATATTGATGTAATGACTGGGACACGAACGACAGAAATGATTATGATAAATAGGGTTAATAAGGAGACAGTGCGGTGCTGAAGGGAGGAAATTGTTAAGTTTTTGAAGACGGCAGCTTTAAAATGAATGAACTCTGAATGAGAAAACGGAAGGTGGCAGAAGCGAACCGCTGTAAAAACACAGAAGAAGAAGACGATGAAGATTCGCGCTCTTTTCTGTGACCGCGGCGCGCGAGCAGCTCTCACCGGCCTCAGGGAACAGCTTCATCCCGTAAGTATTTCAATTTAACCTTATATTTTAGGATACATATGTATTTTGGTATCGCCCAAATGTAGTTAACATCGTTAATGTTACGTACGTTATTCTATAAACTGCTATACGTTACATACATAATATTGAACCGTTTTTTTTTTCAAATGACAAACTATAGCTAGCGATAACCTGTTTGAGTCTAGCTAGCTTTTTTTTTCTCTGACAGAAAACATTTAAATGACATGACAATCGCTCATATATGAGTTATTTTAATTTGAGCAATTATGTGATTTGATGGCGTATTTTACAAGACGATGTGAGCATTTTTGTAGGTTTTTGTGTCACACAGAACCACATACCTCAGTATAAGAAATAAAACAAGAAATATAACTGCTTAAACACATTAAGGTACTAGCTAAGTGGGTTTGTTCTTCCACACATTTGAGGAAACTTTAACTGTTTTAAAGTACCTTTCTGCATTTTTTATTTATTTATTTATTTTTCTTTTCCAAACCTACTGGAGAACTTTAAGCGATTTGTTATATGGCCTTAGCATAGTATATATTTAAAGAAAAGTCTGAATTTAAATGGTAGTTCTTAGGGTGTAAAACCAATTGTTTTTTTTGAAAAACAGTTTTTGAATGTTAATTGGATTTAGGAAATCATGACACTGCCAATTTCAAATTTCAATGCCAGTTACAAATGTATTTTCTATTTATTGATTTTATGTACTATTTGTATTCATTGCAATTGCTGTATGTTTACACTGTTTCAAGGTTGTATGACAAGCACACTTACTAATATTACATTGTCAGATATGTTGTCATTGTGGTGGTACCCTCAATTGTACATATTTGTACATTTAATTAGGGAACATGATTATATTATAATTGTAGATTTTAAAATGTGTTGATTTCATACACCCTGTTTCATCTCCAGGACTTTTATTATGTTTTTTGTTATATGACATTTCTATTATGAAATACTACAAACATGTATGTCTCCCTCCAGAGAAGAGAACGCAATATACCTTTAAGGAACAAAACTGGACTTTTAAACACTTGTACCTTTAGTGACCAATAATGAACCTTTTTTTCCTGAGTGTAAAAGTTATTTAATAAAGCAGTTATTTCACCATGAACCTGATTGTACCATTTTCTGAGTGAAGGGAGGGGTGTGTGTGTGTGTATGTGTGTGAGAAATAAAGTATTACAACCGATAATGAGCCAGATCTGGGCCGAGTCTGGCACTAATGGCGTGCTTCTGGCTCAAACTCGGCCGTGGTCGGGTATCGCGATTTAGTTATGGCTTGCCGGACTAGGGCCGAGTCATTTGAGCCGCGCCTCAGCCACAACACTCGGCCGAGTCTGTGCAGAGAGTTTCCCAGACTCGGGCCAGAACTATCCGCCCATTCTACGGCCGTACATCACAGCCGAGACAATGCGGACTCCGCGTGCCGGCATCGGGCCGAGTGTTTTTGTTCCGGCATGCGTGATTCGGCCCGAGTGTGGGCCGATACAATTTTGCTAGCTGGGATATATATATATATGTTATATAATATATAACGTATTTTTCTGAGTTTTCATTTTGTAATGCTTTTACATCTGCTGATGTACTTTATATCAGTGAATAAAAGAATCCACTATTTTCTCAGTATTTATAACTAATTCCTTTATGTTTCATTTCAACAGTGTTTAATTATTAGTGATTTTTCAGTGACAGGACATTTATAACATGATCAAGGTTAAATACAACAGGTCAGATCATTGTTATTCAGTATACACTACCAGCAAAGTATCACACCCAGCTGAGATATGGACTGCATATATTAAACTAGAGCAGTGCCTTTACTGAAGAAAATGCAGAATGATTGTGCAGCTTAAGTGGTTCCCAGGTGCTGCTTAAGCATTCTAGGGAGTTCTATACTGTTGCAACATGGTCAAACTGCTTTTGCAAAGTAATTGCCATGGTATGTTGACTATGGTCTTCCAGGCAGTTGCTATGGTGGTTGCAATGGTAAAACAAGTGTAGGCCAAAGTGCTGCAATTATGGATATTATAGTCTTTCTAAGGCAGTTCCAGATGGTTGCTTTAGTGGCAAGTGGATGCCAGGGTTGCCAAGTGGTTGTTGAGGTGTCCAATGTGGTCAGTTTCCTATAGGTAAAAACTGTTTGCTACATGGAAAACGTATGTCCAATCAAAAATCTGAGCTTGGGCACACATCACACAGTCACACTAAGCCCGTGTTGATGTCTCAGAGACTGGGGGATATATTTGCGGATAGTTACGATAACAACAAAACCACCCTCTGTATGATTAGTATCTCTGTGATAATACAGGCCTTACTGTAGTTATTATTTTACAGATTCAATTCTGTCAATTCTGGAAACTTGACTTTCATTTTTTAAAGTAACCTTCCTTTCTGTTTTTCCACACCTCTAAAGTGCAGCCTTAGAATTTGGTTGCATTCTTTTACTTCTCATGACACACGTAATTTCAGAACTCAGAACATATTTAGAGACATTGAGGTTTGGACTCATAATGGTATCTTCTCACACTGGAAGGATGAACAGACACTACTGTGTTTGCATTTTTCAATCAAAATGGATCCCCCTTATGAGTTTTGATTCCTGTCAGGTTTTTTCCCTCGCGCTCTGAGGGAGTTTTCCCCAGCTACTGTCCCCTCAGCTTCTCACTGATGGCTAGGGCCTGGAATTCTGAAAAAAAGCTGCTTTGTGATATTAGTTGTAAAAAGTGCTCTTTAAAGTAATTGAATAGATCACTTTTTTTAACTGATCAAAAGTGGAGCATAAATTTCTCTTTCAAAAATAAAAGCTTTAAACGCCTCCTCTCTGAAACTTGTTGGCATGTGGTTACACAACAGGTAGAACTAAAGTTTAGGTAAACACCTCTTTTCTGGGTCTGTTTTGTAAGGCCTGGAGCACCATAATCACTATCTTTCTGTTAATTATAGTTCTCTTAAGTGAGAGAATCCTCACCTCCTGCACTTTCATGTGTTTCAGTGCACAACCTTAACCATGTAAATGATCTAAGGCCAGGCAGTAGGCAATGTTGAGTGCAAGGTTGTGTGTGCTGATTGCTCACTGAGATTTATTTAGCTCACTGAATGCATTTGTAACAGCAGCTAAAATACCCAGGTGGTATCTTTCATTTCTGAGCTGATTCACACCTGACTCGCCTCGTATAATCTATTACCTCATAAGCTTCAGCAGAACAGGACCTAGTGCCAAACCTTTTTTTTTTTTAATGGTTAAAGAGCTTTAAATGGGTAATCTTGCTATTTTAGGACAGCAAGGCATGTAACTACATCTAGATAGTTGACAGAAGTAAGAGTGTGTGGTGCAATGAGTATTTGACTGCTTACATTATTGTGCAATATTCAGAGGACATTAAATGTATAATCTTCTTGCATCAGGAAGAGGAAAGTCAAGGAATAATACTGAAAAACAGAATTTAGAACCATTAAGAACCATTCAAGACCTGAGACTCCACCAAACCTGCCACCATCAGGTTAATGGCATTTTAAACATCTAGATCACAGCTGTTTCAGAATAAAGACCTTAATGTCATTGCATGTGTGTGGAATTGAATTGAATTTGAATCACAAAAAATTTAAAATTCCAATAACTGCTAAGAACATTTTACACGTGAAAAATATTAATGCTTTCAAAATTAACTTATATAACACTAATTAATCTTTACCAAATTTGGCTACAATTTCCCCCAATAATTCACCTCCCATTCATTTTACATGTGTAGAGACGTAGTGCTGAGTAGTGAGCCAGCTGCTCAGCTGCTAACTTTAACCAGATTAGCTCACCTTTTCGCATTAGACATCGAAATTGTTAATAAGTGGTTTTTTGCCCGTTGCTATGTGGATTAAATGACTAAAGTTACACTTTGTGTCAGTGAAACCCAAGTTTTGTTGAGGACAGTGCTATAATCAGGTTTTTGAGAGTTACTGATGAACGAAGGTGAGTGCTAGCGCCTGCTTACTTTAGATGGATTAGCTCAGTTTTTAGCATTGGACATTGATTCTGGTAATAAGTGCTTTACTGTCGGTTGCTGTGGTTAAAACAGCTTGTGTACCACCAAAGTTACACTTTATGATTGTAAAAACATGGTCCAGTGGGTATTATGAGTAATATATGGGTTTTATCAAGTGGTCAACATTATTTTATTTGATGACACACATTTCCCCAGCTCAAAATCAGCTGGAGCCGTTCACTACATTTGTAAACATTACTCAATGAGTGAGTGAGTGAAAGAGAAACAGAGAGAGAGAGAGGGGTTTGTCTGTGAGAGAGAGACAGGGAGAGTGTGTGCGAGAGCCGATCATGCTAAAGTGAGTAAGTGAGAGAGAGAGGGCGAGAGAGATGTGTGTAAGACTTTCACGACAGTACTGTAAACGTGAATTACACTCAGCAGCATGTAGGGGGTGCTCAGGAGACAAAAATCCGATTCCTACATTGTAATTTTTTCATTTGGTATAGTAAGAAAATATCATTCCATTTTCTCATTTTCCCCTTTATAAAAACCACAGAGTTTCCACTAAAAGGTGGATAACGTCTTCATACTTGTTAAGGGCCAACATTATACAGAGACACACGGAGCAGCAGAGTCAGCATTTACTCGGCCAGTGCGGTCAAACCATCTACACACCACGAAAACGTGGTCATGCCATGTAGGTTTATCTGTGCGCATCTATAGCAGTGTTTCTTGTGGAAAAGCACAGAAAAACTGGACTTAAAATTTTAATTACCCATTATTTACTGCGGTACGATGGCACAACAGGTAGTGTTGCAGTCACACAGCTCCAGGGACCTGGAGGTTGTGGGTTTGATTCCCGCTCCTGTCTGTGAGGAGTCCCCATGTCCGCGTGGGTTTCCTCCAGGTGCTCCGGTTTCCTCCCACAGTCCAAAAAAAACACGTTGCTAGGATGATTGGCGAAAGTGTAAAGTACTCAAAAGTGACCGTAACTGTGTGTGTGTGTTGCCCTGTGAAGGACTGGCGCCCCCTCCAGGGTGTATTCCCGCCTTGCGCCCAATGATTCCAGGTAGGCTCTGGACCCATCGTGACCCTGAACTGGATAAGTGCTTACATCCATCCATCCATTATCTGTAACCGCTTATCCAATTTAGGGTCGCGGGGGGTCCATCGGGCGCAAGGCGGGTATACACCCTGGAGGGGACGCCAGTCCTTTACAGGGCAACACAGACACAAACACATTCACACCTACGGACACTTTCGAGTCGCCAATCCACCTGCAACGTGTGTTTTTGGACTGTGGGAGGAAACCGGAGCACCCGGAGGAAACCCACGCGGACACGGGGAGAACACACCAACTCCTCACAGACAGTCACCCGGAGCGGGAATCGAACCCACAACCTCCAGGGGCCCCTGGAGCTGTGTGACTGATATTATTTACTGAGTTTAAATCACAAAATCAAACCTTACTTGTCAAATAATAAATGTTATAACACTTAACCCAGAGAGCAAACCCCATAACCTGAATTAAATTCAATTATTTTCTTAATATACCAAAAGAAAAATTTTTTTTTTAGAATTTTTAAACCCAATTTCCTATATTTAGCCTCAAATAATCAAACTGAACTGATAAACATTACACAGCCCCTGCTTTTTCCCCTGACATAGTTAATACTGTGTACTTAAGGGTATATCTTTGAACAGGAAGTAGTTTCTCTAGAAAACAGTATGCTTGTGTATTTAAATATAATTAAAAAGTGTCTTTTGTATAGAAAACATTGCCGCTGGTTTACCTGCAAACAAAATCCTTCAGTGAGATCGGTGGAGAAAAAAACAATGAAAGCAAAAAATAAAGAAAATTCCTCATATTCTGTACTCATTTATGGTTAGGATGCATGTGTGTACATTTCTATAATGTAATCTATTCATATATAGTTTGGTCCTGAAAGGGGACATACGGCCGTTCCACAAGTAAACAATATTCTTTGGTGTTTTAATGAAATGTCTGACATGGTCTGTCAAAATACCTCAAGGACTAAACAACAGAGCAGTGTTCTCCCTCTGTTTAAACAGCTTACTTCAGGAGCAGTTTAAGTGGTTGTTCCTTTAAATGACAATGAGCCAGAGCTCAGTTCACTGTGAGAGAACGAGGAGCAGACGCTCTGGATTTTGGCCAATTTTCATGGTTCTCTTTCTTCTCCCTTCTCTTTTTCTCCATATGTAATCAGTACTCTTATTGCTCCAATCGCACTTTGTTTAAAAACTATGTTTAACCTTGTCTTTGTGCACTCACATAAATGTTGGCTGAGTGCTGTGATTTGGAGATTAAGATGCAGGAGACACATACAAATCACTTGATGTAGACCATTAACTGAATCTACTGGGTGGTCTTGTGCTATAGCAGTTTTATATAGCCTATGCTCAATGTGATTTACAGTAGAGATGTTTTTTTTTTCTTTTTTCTTTTTTCTTGTTGGTCTAAAAGTGCCTTCAAACATGTGAAAAACATACAGATGTATTTCTTTTAATCACTTAGTTATTTTTTTTTTATTTATTTATAGTCACTTATATAGCACTTCTCTAGAGACCCAAGGACACTTTATGATCAACATTGCACAGAACACTCATTCTGTTCATCACTCAGTCAACACTCATGCTGGCAAGAAACACCAGCCAAACATGCACAGTGTACCTTCAATCAGGAATATAACCCATTTTTTCCACAGGAAATTTTATTGCTCATAGTTTGCTCTGTAATAGCTCAGGAGACATAAAGGTGATTCTCCTAAAATTCTTTGGGAGAAAATAACGAGATAAAAAGTACACATGAGGCATGAGAGAGAGAGAAAGGAGATAGCAGGCTTTAGTTAATCTGGAAAATCCGAGCACAGTTTGTGACTTCACTGAGACTTCACAAAAACTCAAGAAGAGGTATGTGTGGGATGGTGGAGGTCTTTATGAGACATATTTGAGCAGGAGGTGATATGTTTATGTCTCCTCTGTCCACTCATTGCTGTGTAGGAAAAATTACAGAGATGTTAAAAAGATTTCCTTTTTGATATTTCTCAGCATATAAACAATGCTAAAATAAATTTAAATTAAACATAAACCACGCTGCTGCGCAACAGGTAGTGTCTTAATCACATAGCTCCAAGGACCTGGAGGTTGTGGGTTCAAAACCCACTCCAGGTGACTGTCAGTGAGGAGTTTAGTGTGTTCTCCCTGTGTCTGTGTGGGTTTCTTCGGGTACTCCATGGTCCAAAATCACCTGTTGGTAGGTGGATAGACTACTCAAAAGTGTCCAAAGGTGTGAGTGTGTGAGTGAATGTGTGTGTGTCACCCTGTGAAGGACTGGCACCCCCTCAACGAATGAATGAATAAACCATGATAAACTCAGCAGAACAGAGAATGAAGAATGATTAATTGTGATTCAAGGTACTATAAGCATGGTAAATAGCACTATTTACATGGTAATATTAAACAGGTTATATTTGGAACATAATCTTAGTATGAATGCTACATGTAAAATATATTGCTTGTTTGTAAATATAACAACAACAACAACAATAATAATAATAACAATACCATATTAATAATAATAATAATAATAATAGGCAATCAATAATCAATCAATAATAATCAATGCAATACAAATAATGGCTGTTCATTTAAACAGTAAGTTGCTATGTTAAAGTGTGTGGCACAGAATAGTCACAATGTGAGCCTTTTAAGAGGCTAAAAGACTGATTTAATGCACACTGAATATTCAATATTATGACTGCTTGTCTAATATCCGATAATATAAATGGCATGGTTTGATCATCATGGTTCAGCTAAAGTCTAAGCTGAGATAAGCTAAATATGATTAAGTCACGTGGATTATTATCCACACTTCGATTACTCCTCTTACACCCATATGAAGCTTTTGCAACAAACTGCAGCACTAAAATACCACATTTTTGTTTTTCAGTGTGTTACAAAATGTGATGTTTCACACTGAAGCTAAGTCAGATCTGGCTGGTGTCAATGTAAACAAAAGTATGTAAATACAACTACTAGTATAATAATAATAAAATGTGGCAGGTAAATAATCACTGATTTTAACCAATGCAGCATCTAATATTCTGTTTGACACAGAAAATACAAAGTTAAATTGAGAGAAAAACCAGGAAGGCTGTCTACACTGTGGGGACAGTAAATATCTAAAGGTCCACATGGATCAAGGGCTCTCCAAGCATAGAAGAGGATCAACAGGACTCTAACTGGCCATACCTCCTTCAAGCAACTGCCGACAACAATCAATAATATCACCTAGCAACAGTTGGGCGATCATCACCTGACCAGCAATTAACTTGTCCTTAAAGATGGAAAAGGTTGGAAAAGCCTTGGGTGCTTTTTTCAGATATGACTATCCCATGTGTTTCACTAAAATCACAGGAGTTCAACCTCTGTTTTGGTTCTTCTGTTTATGAAGTACGACATTTACCCTGTATGTCACCAGTCCAAGATCACCTGGACGCAAAACAGCTGCAAATGTATAAAGTGTGCCATTTTCATGCACAGTGTGGTAGGCATTCTGCATTTTTCTGTTTATGTCCATTGCGTCTACTTCTTGTTACTGTAGACTCCTGGTGTCCTTGGTGTATCTGGGGCACAAGATATCTCCATATCTGTCTGTTTTTCGTTCTACTCACACACAGGTACTCACGTTTTCAGGAAAAGAAAAAAAATCATACAGTACATATGCCCTTCAAGCCTAGCTCACACCAATGGAAGACAGTGTGCTGGAAACCATGTTTTGACATCATATGGTGGCTAATGTAATTACATATATAATCAACACACATTCAGTCCAGGCATGGTATATAACACCTACATCATGGGTGCTATGTATTTATGTTGCTTAATTTAACAGTGATGGGAAATTAGAAATGGTTGTATTTAAACATGGAAAATCTGCAACCCCTTCAAAGCCTAATCTAACTGACCGCTCTACTCCCACTTGGGAAATGGCAGGGTGATTATGTATTATCTTAATTAAGTCTGGGTTAACAGTAGGGCCTAATGAAGGCTGTGTGACATTAACCAGTGGATGGCTAGATGTATAATTCTGCTCATTATGTTCATAACAATAGCCAATCAATTAAAAGCTGGAAAATTACCTGAAAGCTGTAATTTCGTAATGTGAACTCGAGCTGATTTTGAGGAGGCTGGTAGCAAGCTCACTCCTGCTGCTCACTACTGAGCCCAAACTCTCACAGGATTTCACCCCACACAGAACAAGGGCAATGGCAGCTTTAATTGATTTTTTCATCCTTGTATTACATTTAATTTTCTAAGTCCAGTGTGAGTGTAGGGCAATGTACTTGACCCTTCACTGTTTCATGTTAGTTATTTAGCATTTGTGTGTAAATGATTATGCCTGCATGAAATAAATGAGTGAGTGTTGAAACAAGGGAGTGGTGATAATACTACTTTAATATACTGTTACTTTCACCAAAATGGCATTAAGAGTCCAGTCATTACTGCTGTAATAGATGTGTGTAGCTGTCAGTGTTAGACAAAGTACACAAACTATGTGCTTGAGTAAAAGTAAAGGTACTCAAGGTAAAATATTACTCCAGTAAAATAAAAAGTCCTCCTTGTAGATCTCCACTTGAGTAAATGTATTTACCTTCAAATGTACTTAAGTATCAAAGTAAAAGTACCATGATGTATTATGAGTCTAATGTCCTATTATAATTTAGTAACAAGACTCATGCTTAACATATTGTAAATGAAATGACTCTAGTGTCACTCTTGGTTCCCCAGCACCAAGACCAGCAGAGGTCGATGTCTGTTTTGTCTACATAGCTGCAGAGTATAGTTTGAGCAAATTCTTAGATTTAGAGACATCAGTTTTTTAAACAGGCTACAGTTTTTTTCCTGACTTTTTGCCTGATATTTGCTTTTGTCCTTTGGACTTGTTGATCTTTGGGTTTTGGAATATTTCTTCTGGTTTCGACTTTGCTTCACGTGTTGTGTTTAATAAATCTCCAGTTGACTCTTACCCTCTGTGAGTGAATTGTTACATCTACAGAGACTTAACCATGCATATGAATGAATAGAGTTTACAGATGACTCAGATACAGCCAAATACTAAACGGTACAAAAAAACTTTGATAATTTATAGCGGTTCTTAGAACAGAAAGTGATTACATACAGTCTCATTAGCACAAAAGTTGATAAACAAAGTCTGTCTTTGGTATTATTGGTTGTATTGGTTTATTGGTGACTCTGAAGAAACTCTCTAACCTTCATATTCAATCTTAGTTGAATTACAACAAGCTAACATTTCTGAAAAAATAATGTTCATAAAAAATGTGTGACCTCTGCTGATATTACTGAACAAGTCCTATGTTAGTCAGAGTAGTGAATATATGTATATGCCTGTATGTTAGTGTTTCTCCCAGGCTCTGTGTGCGCTGTGGACTCAGAGTCTGTTTTTGTGTTTATGTTGTGTTGCTGACAGGAATGACCCCTGTGTTTCTACTCTACATGCCAAGTACCCTGTAAGCCTGCTTGTGCACGTTTGATGAACCCCCTCCATCTTCTCTCTCGCACAAGACGTATCGCTGCACCCAAGGTGCATTAGAGCGAAGGAGCTGAAGCTGAGCGTATGTTTCCTTGGACTGTGTATTAGCACACACCATTTGGCTGCTGCCGAAGCCCTGATCCTGTCCTAACTCAGTGGGAGTTTGGAGATGCTGGGTGCATTGCCTATTAAAATCTCCTACGTAAACGCACTGGTGGAGACCTCCTGCCTCGCTGTCAGCCATCCACAGTCCATATGTCTTCAATAAACACCACAACACGCATACATCCCTCTCTTGTACTTCTTATACTTACTGTCACTTCTTTCTCCTTACTCTCTCACATTTGCTGTCTACTACTCCTTCTTTCTGTGTCTTTCCCCAGCGGCCTCCTAGTATAGTTCAACATCCCAGTAACCCCACAACCTGCACACTTTTCTTTATTCTTACCTCATATTCACTCCTCCTTTTCCCTCCAACTTTCTCTCAGCCCATTGTCCTTCTCTCTGATTGCTTCCTCCTTCAGAATCCGTGCTTCATTTCTGAATATCTTTCTGTCTCCCTGTCTATAAGATATAACAACTTCAACTTTATTGGCACATAAACTGACCATATCGTATAGTAATATTTATCTTTATGGCACCAAATAAGTCTTTAGGATGAATTTCAAGCTGTTTTGATTTGATGGCTGTTCAAAATTCACACATGTCAGAGTTATTGGAGTACAAGACAGTGACCAAAAACATGTTCTACTTCAACCTGTTTAATTAGATTATAAATACATGTATTACATTTTACCTTGTGTTCCCCTGGTTACTGAATATTTTAAGGTAATTGCTGAAAATTGGGAGTTAATATCTGTCTACTAACTCTGTGTAAAAGGCTAAAATTCAAGGCTTGGCTCCTCGCTGATTCTGGTCTGATTGGACCCGGCTGACATAATTGCGTCCCTGGAGTTAATTGGCATAATGACAAAATGCAGATTAAAACAGAAGTTTTGGCTAGACTCCCTCATAATGATTTTCCCAACTGAAAATAGGTTGAAAGACACAGAAAGCATCAACTGCATTTGTGTTTGAGTGTGTGGTCCATGTTACAAGGACTATAATGTGCGCTGACTTTTATACATAGCACCAAATCTTCTCATCTGGTTCTGTAGGCTGTTTATAGAAACTCACAATTTGATCTCTAGCCGGCTGAATTTATTTTGAGTTGCATTGTCTGCATTTATTCCAGCTGTTCATAACACAATCTGAGTTCAACAAAGAAGGGAAGGTAATTAATAAAATAAGTGATGTGGTGCACGCTATTCAGTCTGGACATTATTTTATTAATTTATCTGCGTAACCTTTACAAGTTGGTATTTTCTGGTTGTCTTTTACTTTATCATTAAAGGGTAATTACATGTTTTATTATGATTTGTGTTAAACATAATTTCTGAACTGACAACATTGAGTCTGGTTTTCTAATTAGTAGATACGGACACTAAATGTGGCAAAAGAGATTTTTCTTTTTAAACACATGGAGCTTTCCATTGCATGGTACCTACTCTACCACACCTCTTGGCTGAAATTTAGAATCCACAATTCTTATGGAATTTCTTTTACTTGTTTGCTAGTTTCAATGAGTTATGATTGAGAAATGGTTGATATTTTGTTATCGCTTGGTTTAAAGTCTAATTTGTGATCTTATTTACAAACACTTATCATTCCTTGCTATTGTTTGTAGTCAGTTTTAAAACTGCACTGCCTTCGCAGGCCTGTTAATGTGTTTTGTGTGAGTTTATATACCCAGAAGGGTGATCATTTATTTTAACTTAGGGGCAGTGGCCTAAAAGTTAGAGAAGAGGGCTTAAGACTGAAAGTTGCTGGTTCGATTGCCACGAATGGCAGGAAAGTTGGGGGTGCTGGGAGTGAAGGTCATCTTCCATCAATCAATGGCTGAAGTGCCCTTGAGCTAGGCACAGAACCCACAACCGTTCTCCAGGTGCTGGGGATATGTTCACTGCCACAGATGGGTTAAATGCAGAAGACACCTTTTGTTGTATGTTGTACAATGAAAAATAACTGCACACTATTATTATAATTATTATAACTTGATGATTTTCCCACCTTTTTTAAGGGGTAACTGAGCACTGTCTGCTAACCCAAAGCATTCTGGGCGTTGGTGTTTTTGCTACATGTAAATGAGCGTGGTTTGATGCCTCTAGTTAAGTGCATTATAAAAAGTATCCTGTAAAAAACAAATAACAGCATATTAACTGTTAAAATACTGAACATTTTTTACAGTGTGCAATTTATGCAGACACACTGGATCCTTTTGGGACTGTAAACTGCTTTTAAGGCTGATGTGAACACTCACTTCACAATGACTGTTGTGTATTAGAAGGGGCTGAAACCAAGAGCATAGATTTGCTCTTGACATTGGTGGGGACCTCTGAATCTACGACCCCCGCCCTTTTTTTTCTCTTTGCTCCATGATAAAACGATTGCTATTCTAAACTACTTTGAATAACAATTCATAATGTAATTCATGAATTATATTGTGTTAAATTAATATCAAACTAATGACTGGCAAAGAAGAGGTTTAGATTTCAGTCTATTTTGCCAGAATGCAAACTGAACAGGTCTCAGAGGATGGACAGTTTTTATTATTTTATTATTACGTGACTTTAAGTGGCTTACACATTTCTTCAAAAAATAGCTCCTTTTGCCCACCTTCTTCTTTTTTGCTGCCACCCTCACTCGCTTTGACACCCATGTGTCTTGCACAGTACGTCTTGCATATGAACAAAAAGTTTTCCTTCCATGTTTGCACCTTTAGATTAATGAGATGTTGACAGATTGGGACAATTCAATAATCACTGGATATTATGCCCTCAGCTGAAACGCTCTTTCTAACTTGCATGAATGGGAGGAGCTAAAAGGCTGCATATAGGGATATAAGTAATGTCTTGCAGCTTGGTTTCCTGGTGTGTTCTGTATGGTCTGGGAATGGAACAGTATGTTTACCAGTGTTTACATACTATATCACTATTATAATTTTATGTAAATCCATGGAGGATGTTTTGGATTCTTATTGTAAGGACCCTTTAAACTTGAACCTTCACCTTGTTCAGCAGTTTGCAGTAAAGCGTTGTCACATTGTCGTCTTCCTCAGGGGTGTGCTTGAATGCTTTTCTTCTAGAAGCAGGAAAGAGAGAGTGTGCATGCCTACCTGAGGTTCTGTTCCCGAATTTCCCTCGAGGAACCACTAACTCAAACAGACAAACAGAGGGCATTTAGGAAGAGCGCTGCGTGCTGAATTTTAAAACTGCTTTATTCTCTTGCATCTCAAAGCCTACCTGGTGTGCAAAGCTTTTTTTCCTCTTTGTTTTCAAACTCCAGCAGAAAGATAAATGAACTATTTGGCTCTTTGAAAGAGGCAGACTGAAGCATGCAGTGTTTGGTTAGAGAAGGACATCTGTTCAAAGAGTGAAACAAGAGAGTCATGAAGCCGTCTGTCATCATTATCACTGCTACTGGGAGCATTTCACTGGGGTCAGTGGGGAAAAGAAAGGAGGAATGAAGACAAAGTGTGAGGAGTGTGTTGGAGCTGTCTGCACCTGTTGAGGCAGGCAGGGGACAGCACTCTGCTGGTTATTTATAAGCCTCTGTGGGACAATAGTCTCCCAGTAGGTTAAGGAAAGTGACAATTGTGTGTCAGGGAGGCTGTTCTGGTTGAGGCATTAAAGCTTCATTAGGGATGATAGTGACCGCCAGGGCGAGGTGGACACTATGTTTGCAGGTGAATGATGTCTGATCAGGGATGTGGAATAGGGAAGTGAGTATAGACTGCTGTTGGCCAGCAGGGGCGCTGTGCACCACCAGCAGGGTTTACTGTGGCTTTCTGTCCATCCATTTGTGTATCCATATCTCCTTCGCATTATATCTATCTATCTATCTATCTATCTATCTATCTATCTATCTATCTATCTATTCATCCATGTCACTGTTTATCGAGGCATTTCAATCTGTCAGACTCTACATCTATCTGTCTGTCAGACGTCTTTCATCTGCATTTATGAATCTATCTGTCATGTGCTGGCAGTCTGTGTTTATATCTACACATCTGTGTATTTTCCTTCCACCAATCTTCTTTTTTTTGTTGCCTCTCTCTCCTCTGAATTCTACACCACGTTGATCTGGCCTTTGGTAGAAAAGTGAAACTGCTTTGTCCCATCTTTTTCATTTCATGCTCTTATATAGATAATGTTCTTTTGTGAAGGTTAGAGGGAGCAGAGAGAAATTGCCAGTGTGTGTTTCTCCACTCTCCATGTAAAAAACGTGCCCCTGCCGCATGTCACAGCAACAAATGTGGGCATGTCTCCACGCAGAGCTGACACCGGCAATATCTATCACAGTCTGTTTGCTTAGGCTGCACACACTGATAGCCCTTTCTAGAAGAGCCTTGATTTTTAAACAGATACATAATGTATTCCTTTGGAAATGGAAGAGAGGCATGCGGTTAGAAGGGACGTTTGGCATCCCTCCTTGAGAGAGAGAGAGAGAGAGAGAGAGAGAGAGAGAGAGAGAGAGAGATGAGAAATGAGAAATGGACGATATGGAGTTCCTAATGGCTGTTTGATTAAACACACTTTCTGAAGTTACTGGCAAGTAACAGTGGAGGTTTTTTTTTTCTGTTTCTTGTCTTGTTTTCTGTTACTGATCTGCACTAAGCAAGCCATTTCACACAGCAGTCAACATGATAAGTCTGTGGACATTTCTACTGTTTATTGGTTGTTAACACTCTGGTCACACTGGGCATCGTATAACGGCACTTAAATCAGAAATGGTGATTGTTCATGCTCTTATGACTTTGCTCAATGCTTCTTGGAACATGAAATGGCTTCCCACACACAGCAGTGATAAACAGAACTTGGTTTCCTAACTCTCTATGCCATGAGGGACCAGCCACTCCTTTGTAGCTCTGTTGGAGCCCAGCATGAATGTTCAATGTCTGTTTCTGATCTATCCCCACTTTCAGTGATGTAAGATCAGGGACAGCAGCTGATGGACTGTGATACATGAGACGCTGCTGTTTATCCTCCTCCTCCTAATTGAATAAAAAAGTCTTTAGGAGGTTTTTAGTGGCTTCAGGCTTTTCTATTTCTGCTGGTGTACTTCATGCTAAGCTTATCATCAGTTCATCAGCTCGCCCCCATAAATATCCACAACAATACAGACAGGAACAGTGGAGCCAGGCTGTGTATAACGCTGTCTGACATAGTGTCCTTAGGCAATGTAAACTGCAGGAGATCTCTACACACTCATCACTAACCCAAGCCTCCAACCATACAACCAGAGGGCTTTTCCTTGTTATGCATTACACAAAACAGAACAATCCATCTTTTTATGTGTAATGCCATTTTCCTGGGTCAACTTTTTCAAAGTGTGAGAGAGAAATTTCAGTATATTTTCTGGTCATGTGTGCACCAGAGATGTGTTGATGCTGCCATTATTGAATGGATTTTGAGTAATATTTACTAAAGAGAAATATTTATATATTTCTAGTTTTCACAGTTGTGCAACAAGAGATATCAGGGTGTGTTCCTGCTTTGCACCCAGTGATTCAGAGTAGGCTCTGAAAGAATGAATGAATGAATGAATGAATGAATGAATGCATAAAAGTTTTAAAAGGCATACACCAATATTTGCTTTTTTTGGTGAAAAATATAGTTTGTCACTGTTAAACACACAGTGTGGCAAAGGACTGGGAGCAGCTTGGATTCTGGGGAAATGGCTCCCACTTTTCTGTGTATTTCAGGGTTTATTCGGTGTTTTTCGTTGTGTTCGGGGCTATTTGTGTTGCTCCTGTCTGCATTACACCCTTGTAAAGGTGATATAAAGGATACTTATTTGCATCAATCTACATCCATTTGTTCATCACAGTACATCCATGTTAAGTATTTACAAAAATGAGTTGCAAAAAATAGAGTTATTGATTATAAAATGTATGGTTGCCAATTTTTTACATTAATTTATTTATTTATTAACGGTTTAGTTTTATGAACTCCTATCAAACCAAACTAACATTCTCTAAAATGCCATCCCAAAATTTAGGCTGCAAGGCACCAATCTGGAAAGCCAGTGATCACAATGGTCATTTAACTAATTGACTTGTTTTTATGATGTCACCATTATTATAGAATTTTGTCAGTAATTTCCAGGGGCAGTGAGTTTGTCAATAAATGTGATGATATTTTCATTCATTCATTCATTATCTGTAAATGCTTATCCAGTTCAGGGTCATGGTGGGTCCAGAGTCTACCTGGAATCATTGGGCACAAGGCAGGAACACACCCTGGAGGGGGCACCAGTCCTTCCCAAACCTATGGACACTTTTGAGTCGCTAATTCACCTACCAACATGTGTTTTTGGACCGTAGGAGAAAACTGGAGCACCCGGAGGAAACCCACGCAGACACAGGGAGAACACACCAAACTACTCATAGTCACCTGGAGCGGGACTTGAACTACCTGCTGAGCTACTGTGCCGTCTCTGATGATATTTTATTCAAGGTAATTTTAGGTTGTTACTGTCTAAACCTAAAATACACTTGTTTATCTGGAACATAATCCACTGTGATATAATGATATTATAATACATTGTAATTTGTCTGTATACTGTGTAAACCAATTGGCCAGACCTAGCCCACAGTGTCCTTGGACTCAGCCTTACAGACATAGGTGAAATACCCATTTACTCTGTCTGACCTTCCTAGATGGCAGAGTTGTGTCTGTGCACTTGCCGAGTTACTGTCCTGCTTCCTCAGAAAGGCTGGCCCTGACCTATTCTCTTCTTTCCTCTTCATGGTGCAGTTACACATTCATAACAGTGACCTGTCTCTGCTTCTCCTGAACACCATAACTGGAACTGCAGCACATCTCCTGTTATTCCTAGTCTTGTGTGATCTCTTTAAACCTCTGTTTACTCTTTCCGATGTCACCTGGAAGACTGCTGGGAATTTGTATTGACACAGATGTCTTCTCATTAGGTGATGACTTCAGTGTTAATGCTGAGGCTAAGGATCAGTAGATCATCTGTGGGTGATCAGCAAGAGCTCTGAGCACATTTCAGCACTCGTTTGGAGGGAAGTGCTACTGGGTCTTGTGTCTTGGTAGGCTTACCTTCACTCCCTGAGCATTGAGAAAACAACAGAAAATGAAGAGCGGCAGAAATGTTCTTAACTCTGAGAAACTCATCAGCTGTTAGTGATTAAAATGGGAAGATGCAAAAAAGGCCAGATGCTTAGCTCTTCCTCTTGCTGGTGCTACCTTCCAGTTGCTCTATTTGATAATGACACTGACACTGGATGATGAGGCCAGTCATATATTAATGTATAGTATTAAAGGTGGTAGAAACAAGATATGGAAATTATTTTTGCAGACGCATGGGCAGAAATTGTCTGGCTGGTGAAGTTACTCAAATAAGTAATCCCCTATAAAGGACTAATTACTTCTCCCAAGCTGTGAAAAAGTAATCTCAGAGTGTCTCACTTTTACACCCACCCACTGA